>NW_026853923.1:0-147044 GCF_026571515.1 Ruditapes philippinarum
GTGTTAAGAAAATTTATAGTTTTGTTCATATTTAACATTACTGTAAACTCATATAATATAAAGTAGTAACTTACATTGTATTGAGGATTTGGTAGAATAATACAATTCCAAGATTGTTCACGTTGTTGACATTTTAAGTTCAATTTTCATACACTACTGTCGAATGTCACTGATAGAATGTAACTGTACATAGTCATGATGTACTAACATAAATTTAAGCCAACTATGATAACAAATCAACTGGGTGAAAATTTGGATTAAGCAGTGTATGCACAAATAATACCATCAAGTCGATCTTTAAAGGTGTGAAAGCTATTAACTTCACTTTAGCCAGTTAAGTCTAATTGTTTATAAAAATTATTATAGATTTAACACTATTTCCCAGGTATTCTTCTTAAAATGTTAAATTATTATCTAATCATGAAACAGTCTGATCATTTTTAATCACAAATAAATTAAATATTGAAGTTGCAAATAATTTGTCTGTGTCGTATTTTTTCTATCATAAAAGCTATATTTTACGAAATATTTTTTATGAAATGTATCAACAGTAAAATTATATTGGTTCCATTATCTCAAGGAGCGTTGTTACATAGGATGTCTCTATTATTAAATGTGAGTCTAAGCATGGTTTGAGTATAAAAGGTATTAAACAGTTTTAAACAGTTTTTCAATTTTAGGTTCTTTTACACAGTAAAAATGATAATTCTTGAAAAATGGAAATGGTAAGTTGAAATGAAATTTTGCAAAACAGATTTTCAATGTACATCATAATCTTGAAATAATATTTCCAGCCCTGTAATGTCAAAACTCCTCTCCTTTAACACACTGCCATTAAGTGTTCCTTCATGTGTTTCACGCGTATTGTTACATGTTGTGAATGTTTGTCTACATTGTAAAATTGTCGTTAACAGTAAGTATCCCCCTCCCTTCGGTAAATACTCGTAGGTCATTTTACGACTTCTCTTGATTTTTAAGTTTCAAATTTTCAAATATGAAAAAAACTTGTGCATTCATACCAATAAACATTCCTTTTTATCATAGGTCAATGGTTAACTCCGGCTCGTTAGGTCAATTGAAACAGACTATAAAAACAGTTGACATTGATTTCAATAGGTCAAATATCCAACTTACTGGACGATAACACTTTTGTTATAATAATAGTTATAGCCTTATTATATACTTTTATGATATTTATTCTTATGTTCTCGGATTTACTGATAACTGCCAAATACTTTAATATACTCGGGGATACATGGGTACAGATATCATATTTGATATCCTGAATGTCCAGGAGTATCTGGAAATGTGTACTCGAGCACACGAGTACACGTGTACATGTGAGAAATCTGGTCTTGATCAGGATGCGCATAAACGAAGTACGTTTATAATTCTAGATGAGAAAGAACGATAGCTAGAAACAACAACAATGAATAATTGATGCAATGATACCACGATGTTAAAGACGAAACTACAATGCTATAAGCTCAAAACAAAGAAACCCCGTTGTTTCGAGCTCATAGCATTTCTTTAATATTTGTACAGAATAACCCATTTATATCCCCAAAAGAAGGGCATATAAAATTGAATTCGCCAAATCGTGGCTACTGCTGCCACGAGTAAAAATATTGATTTTTATTATCACAAGTGAAATAACAAACGATCTTTCCCTGAATTGAACAAATTTTCTGTTTCTTTTATGCTTTTATGGATGGTCATTACGTCTTGTTAATTTCATTGTTATTTTCACGGTTGTAATTTCACAGTACAACGTCAGATTTCACTTAAATCTAGCCAATAGTTTTTCAAGAAAAGCCCGGAAACGAAAATACTTCATGTGTATATTGTTTAACTAATCAGGGGTAATAACTCTGGGTTTAATGGTCGAATCCAGTAACCTCAACGATATTCTCATCACCTCTTGATATAGAAGTTTCATTGAAATTTAGCCATTCACTTTCAAGACCTAGCACGGAAACGAAACTCGGACCCACAGATGGACGCACACACAGACAACGCCAAAACATTACCACCTCCCGATTTTATCGTCGGGGATAACAATCTACCAGCGATCTAACTTGGTGATAATAACTGTGAATGTGTGAAAATTCTGTTTGACAATATCTTAACATGTCGCTTTTTATTTTTCTTTTACCTTTGACGAATTCGTTTCTGATTTAAGGGAGGTAAAGGTGCTGAACGAATAATTCACAAATGTGTGCCAAATTCGTACAAATTTGTCACACACATGTGAGGAATTCGAGCGAAATTTTTGCACGTGTGACGAATTTGATTTTGTGAATATTGAGTAGTAACAATTGTTTAATTGTTCTTTTTTCTCTTTCAAGTAACCAGCTTATATAACGTTCAAATTAATTTCCTTATAACTGATATTATCCTTAAAACTTAACCTTATTTTAAGGTACGATGGTTTTATCACTACTTTTCTTTTTCTACCAGCAGTATTATGTCGAGTTCCATAGAACCATGCATTCACATTTTCGGATGATATTTACTAGATTAATGACTTAAGACATAAGTCGCTTTTCTTAAATACAAACATGTACAGGTATTCTACAAAAATGTATTTTATATCATTTTCTATTAGCTTTGCGTTTCTTTCTTAAATGGTTATATTTTTACAAAGGTGATAGAGGAATAACAAGCTCCATTGGCGGTAAATTCTCGTCATGCTGTAAAACATTGAATAAAAGTCATATGAAAGCTAATATATTCCGAACATTTCTTGCTGAATGTGATCTCAGCGAAATCTGTTCTACCATTTTGGAAAATAAATTTTCAAAGCGTGGACATTGCTCTATCTTTTTTATTTGCACTCGTGTTAACTAGTTTTAAATCGTTGATGTCTAAAACAGAATTCCAAAATCCTAGTTCTGGCCATTACTTGCACAATCTGTACATGATTCAGTTTAATGACTTTGAAAAAATCGCTTGATTTACTGCGGAATGACACTATTTATTTTGCGAGTATTAAAAAAATATTGCTAAATAAATAAAACCATTCATATGCATATGCTAAACATTTTGGTACCAATATTCCTTTTTCAATCTATTGCTAAACCATTGGTTATTTACATTTTTGGCCATTCGACGAATAATATTTTCTTATCTCCGTTAACGAATAATAGACTGCTCATCTGGTTGATTTTCTATAATGAGGTAGCTTTTTCAAGCTTCATAATATGGAACCAGCCTTAAAAGCACAGAAAATGATGACGTATCGAATTCAGTTTAAAACACATTGTCCATCTACATTATTTGTTTTGAATTGGACGAAACTGCATCAACGTAGGGACCATATATTGTTATAGTATATTTCAGATCGTTGTTATTTCAATTGCTTTACTTTTTTCCGTGGCTATTACCCGCACAGACGTACTTTCGAATTTACACTCTCGTTAAAAAAAGATACACAGCGAATAAAGAAATAGAACGACGGAACCACTGCGCTGAATACCAATTCGACGTTACTGAATTTAGCCATGTGTCAGAACGCTTCCCCTTTGACACTTATTTCAAAATAGATTTTATCCAATCACCACTGCGTTACATGTGCTGACTTTAGACAAGCAATTATACATTTGTTTGTAAACAAGCAATATTTTAAGTTTTTTTCTATATACAATTGTATGAGAAAAAACAGTTAAAAATCGAATTTAGCGTTAAAAGGAAAGGGACAACTGAACACTGTACTTATTGATACATGAAGAAGTGACTCGAGATACCCTGACAGGCCAGAAATTGATTTTTTTTCATACAATTTTCGCAAAATAAAAGAACGCCGGAGAAATGCACTCGCTTGGCAAAAAACAAACAAACAAACACACACACCAAAACAACAACACCACCAACAACAAAAAAATAAGCCTAGTATATTTATGGTAATTTAGCATTTGGAGGGAAGTCAAAACACTATTATCACATTTTGTTAATTTTATGACAAATCATTTCACATCCATCACAACTTTCTCCAGGTAACATTTGACTTATTCCTTTCCATTTAACAAATTCCATCGCAGTTTGCGTAAAACCTCACAAGTTAAACCCTTGACATTTAACATGTTGTACGCAATGCGTAAAGAGAAGAAACTTACAATAAATTTGATTCTTGTTTCGTATCATTATCCCCTAAAATATCGATAAAAATCATTTGTTTCTATAAATGCGATATAGGTTAACGACACTTGCATGGGATTTATATAAAACATTGTTATTGTTATAACATTCTCTGTAATGGCGCATTATAGTAATACAATTTTAATGATTCGGAAAATTAATGAGCGCACACGCGCAAAGAAATAAATTTTAAGTTTTCTACGTAATAGAAAGAGCACCGAAACACGAGGGTATCTGATTTGTACGAGGGGGCGTAGCCCCCGAGTATTAATTAGATTACCGAGAGTTTTGGTGTTCTTTCTTTTTTGTATCATAGTCAAACATAAAAAAACGTTCCCTGTAGTTACAATATGAAACCCCGGCAAAAATGAACCAATGAACGAGCATCTAAATATGACATTTCTGTCAATTTCACTTTCACTGCCGTCACAATATGTAAACCCCAGCAAAAATGAGCCAATCAATGGGCATGCTCTGGAGTGCGGGTAACTAATACCCGCACTCCAGTTAACGCACTGTGCATGTATATGTATACGATTTAACCCTGACACATTTTCAACAGAAAGGTCTCCTAACTATGATACAAGTAATAGAAAGAGCACCGAAACACGAGGGTATCTGATTTGTACGAGGGGGCGTAGCCCCCGAGTATAAATCAGATTGCCGAGTGTTTTGTGTTCTTTCTCTTTTGTATCATAGTCAAACATAACAACGCGTTCCCTGTTGTCACAATATGAAACCCCAGAAAAAAGTAACCAATGAAAGAGCATCTGAATATAATATTTCTGCCGCCTTTCCTTTCTTTGCCGTCATAATAAGTAAACCCCTTCAAAAATGAGCCAGTGAACAGGCATGCTCTGGAGTGCGGTAACTGCACTCAAGTTAATGCATTGTGCATGTATATGTATACGATTTAACTCTGACACTTTTTCAACAGAAAGGTCCCGAAACTATGATACAACTATTAGAAACACGAAGCATATTGTTTAATATTAGAGTCTATTAAAACGTGTTACAGGTCTAACAAATGGTATATAATAGTTTTTAGAAATTGTTCGAGGATATTTAATGTGCATAAGCGTTACAGATTCGTGCACACCTCCCTCAAGTTCTAAAATATACAACACCTTGGATTAATCTTTATGATCATGTGTTTCTCGCAAGAATGCTTATTATGCCTGAATACATGTGTATCTTTAATTAGAAATGTATATTAATGGGTCTTATCCGGGATTCCTATCAACGCATTTGTCTAAAAACAGAAACTGTTTCTGTTTCGGTCATATTTGCTGATGACTTTTTGAAGAAGGTTGTGTTATTTATAAGTGCACGCCTACCTCGATACTATAAATACAACTTCTGACAATTATTTTCAAGAGCAGTGTTTATGTCGTAGGTTCAAATAATACAATAAAACATGTATTCAAGTGTAAATGAAATGTCACAAGAACAAAAGTATTGCCCTATTTAAAATAGCAGAATAATATTTTGTTTCGGAACATTTTATTCTATTTACGTACACTATTGACAGAGATATTGTATGTTACAACTATATCGAGAATCAACCATAAAATTATGGTCACAATATAAATGTTCTATTGATAATTTTTACAAAAAGATTTCAAAAAAATATTTAAGGTGATATATGTGTGATAATTACTGATTTGTGGAAACATGGACTTAAACAGATTCTATCGTTTACGACATCACGTCTTTGACATTTTCTACCACGAAATTCAATTATTCACAAGTTAATATCGTTATTAAAACATCCCACTCTCATTAATACATGATGATCACATTTTATAGACACTACCAGTTGTACCTGCTCCAGAAAACGTACTTTAATACCGAGGTTTAAATCTTTTTATATAGATCAGCTAGGGCACTCAAACAGAAATATATACAAAATATAATTAAGAAATAAACTCAAAAATAAATTGAAAATCCTATCTTTGTGTTATTGTAAATCTGATTTGAAAGAAAAGCGTTGCAATGTTTTTCAATTTTTGGCCATATTTTACAAATAGAATAAATAGTCTGAAAAAAAAACGGAGTGAGCGAATGATCTGAAATCTGGCAAAACAAGTTATTGGTCTATACCTACATCAAATGGAACAGTTATGTCGAAATTTTATTTCCAGTCCCACCATGTCAAAAAAACTCAGTTGAGTCCCCTTAAAGAATAGCATTGAAACAACATGTCAATTATTCACATTATTTCTTGAAAAAAATGGTATTTACTATAATACTACAATCAGCTAAATTACAATGCAACCAAATCATTTATATATACAATTTACAATTTCAAATTATGTCTTGTTTAAAATTAATAAATATCTAAAAGAAATGTAATATGAGGTGGACTTGGAAGTTTAATTTTGAACTTGTTCTCTATCCCTTTTAAAACGAGATCAGATAGCTTTCTTCTGCTCATCATGTTAAATTTCCTAAACCAGACGCAAAATTTATAATTGTTGATAAATGGTTGGTCGAAAGAGGGATTATATTAGAAATCTTTATTTCCGTACAATACAATACAATACAATACAATACAATACAATGCAATGCAATTCAATGCAATGCAATGCAATTCAATACAATACAACACAATACAATGCTATGCAATTGAATGCAATACAATACAATACACTTTATTTTAATTGTCACATGTTAGAATGCGAAAATGCGAAAACACGAAGGGACGACAAAGCTTGACTTCCTTTCGTGTTTTCGCTTTATCGGATTTTCGAGGCAACAAAGAGAAAATACGACAGAAGGAGGGCGAAAATACGACACATAAAATAGTTCGTATATTCGCATTTTATCTGTCTTATTTTCGCTTTTTCTCGTTCAAAATACAAAAATGCGAAAACACAAAGAGACGACAAAGCATAACTTTGTCGTCTATTCGCATTTTCGCTTTTTTCGCATTGTTACATTTTCGCATTGTTGCATTTTCGTTTTTTCGCATTGTTACATTTTCGCGTTCGGTTGTACATGCGAAGGGAGACATCAATCTGAAAATACCTAAATGTTACAGCTAATGATAAATTTTGTACCATTAGTTATTGTTTCCCTTCTTGTCCCTTCTTGTTTAAAAACATTAAGTACCGTGAACTAAGAGAAGCATAGTATAATAGAATATGATTTAAATACAATATACTTATTGATTTTTTTTATGAATTTGAACTGTACTCCTTGTATGAGATATTCGTGCAATATGGGGCAAAAGAATTACCATCATGAGAGCTTTGTTTTAAAGACCTGGGGAACGCCTGCCAACATGACATAATGTAATAATTAATAAAATATTTTTAGAAATTATACATCTACGTGAATACAACATAATTATAATTATCTTATTATTTATTTAATACTACATCATTGTGTTAAGACGTTACAAAACTTAATAATAATAATAATTATTATTATAATAATTTATTGATGTCTCCATTCGCATGTGCAACCGGAACGCGAAGATGCGAAAATGTAACAATGCGAAAATTTAACAATGCGAAAAGCAAAAATGCAAATATGCGAAAATGTAACAATGCGGAAAAGCAAAAATGCGAAGAGACGACAGATGGAATTCGAATATACCACAATTTTTGTGTGTGTAGTATTTTTGCCCTCTTTCTGTCGTATTTTCGCTTTGTTGCCTCGCAAATCGGAAAAACCGAAAACGCGAAAAGACGACACAGTCCAAATTTGTCGTCCCTTCGTGTTTTCACATTTTCGCATTTTGAGGCGAAGAAGCGAAAATACGACATGGCGTAAATCAGCCACCATAGTTGAGTGACACAATAACACGTAACATAAGAGAAATCTGAGATCATTCGAACATACATGCATGAAGTTCATTACAATCAAAGCAGCTGGTATAAAACTTTGCATTCCTGACAACAATCCATCCTTGATAATTTTAGTTTCAGTTTAGTTAACAGTTTCAGTATGAATTTATCTATATTATTTTTCCGTTGATGTTTGTGTTTGTTTGTCGTTTTATTTTTATTTTTCTGTTGTTTACTATTCTAAGCGGTAGTGTCATGTCTTATATGAAACAGGCATATGAAAAAGGAAAGTAAAGCAACTTCTATATTTAGTTTGACTTCGGAGGAAAGCTATAAAATGTTTAGCTATACAATCACACTATTTTAAATTTTGTTTTCAACCCTGTTGTCAACATTTTTTATTATTTAATTCTGCGTAGAAATGAAAACTATTATGCATCAACGTAAAACACACACAAACATAATTAATTACAATGACTTAAGTACTCACACGCACTATTGTAATAAGCGGTTTATTTTCGGATTTACAAAAAACGTGTCCCATTGAAAACAATGCGGTGTATGCAAATGAAATGCAAATGAAGTAAAGATACGGTTCGTTAATTAGACGAAGATGCAGAATGTCTTACGCTTGTCAGTTATGTCAAAGTTGATTGTAAACTACGTCAGTACACTGATCCACGTTGTACGTTATAACGTAACGGTATTGTAAAGAAACGTTATTATGAGTGTGTGTTTAATGGACATATCTTAAAAAACGTAAGTGACTTTAATGATTTATAAACTAAAGATACATTTGTGAGCAGTATATTTTGTTATGTCTCATTGTTTTCTATACGATTATGAAGTTTTATTTCATGCCTTTTAGCAGATATCTGATTTATAAATAAAAAACTATATTTGATAATTTCACAGTGTAATTTATCTTCACTTTTCCATATGAAGAGGTGAATTTTTAAAATTTTGTCCCCATGTGATACCTCATATTCATTTTCGCTTATAAATGATATATGAATTCAGATATTGTTAAGCAAGGTTTTGCTTAAACAAAGTTCATGTGGCTCTATAACTATGATTATAAACATAGTCAAATAGGTAACACTTATTTTCATAAATTAAAGTTCATTCAGTTCACTTGATCAACAAACATTATCTCTTGAAGATTTGGTTAAAATCATAACAGCCCGATAATTTCACTTTTTACATGCAAAACTGCTTTTGGAAACATTTGGGCATATTTAATTATTTTACAAGCTATAATTGTAATGCATTATGTTAAACAAATGACAGTTATCATCAAGAAAGATGAGTAAATACGCCAACGTCCGTAAGATACTCTTTTAAATGCATCAATTTGTTCAAGCACTTTCATCAAACAGCAAAACATTTCTGACAGAAGACATTTCTAAGATATTTAAATCATGTTGAGTGCTGGGAATTTCTGCATGTTACTTAGTTCATACGAAAACGATCTTACATAACGAAAACCAACTTAAGGTGAATATTTTTCAATATATCAACATTTGAATTATATTTCATTACTAGTCCTGAACAGTATCTACAGTTGCGGCAAACTTTTTGTAGTTACATAACTGAGATCATTAAAGATCCTGTAACTCTATTTTTATGGTTTTTTTTACATAAATAAAATGCTCAAATGAAGATTTATCAATTTTGTAAGTTCCAAAAAGCATTATTTGTAAAGATATTACCGAAATTACATTTCATGTTAAAGTCTAAGCCAAATTTTTCAATAAGAAAAGAATGAATATATTTTAATGAGTACTTATAATGCTTATAAACACAGTTTGCAGTACATATATAACATATTCTTGAATGTTTTGAAATTGTTTTAGAAGAATAATTATATACATATATAAAATTTAACATAAGTGTTGTTACATCCTTAATTACAACATACAGGATCTTCAATGAAACGATGTTATTAAAATGAATGTAAATAGAGAAATTAATAGGAATAAGTAATGCATGAAGACTTCGCGTATTTTTATAACATTGAAATTTTAAAAGAGCCGAATGCCTGATATTCAACAATGCTAAAGGGCTTCAGCGTACTAAAAATATGTGCGGGGGCTGTTGAATTCATGCAGTGTCACACTTACTGATAAACTAAAGCAAGCACTTTTGCGTCTGTAGGATCATTGTTCTGGTTAAACATTTCACCTTTACATTAAATTCGACGAATCCTTTACCCAACAGCCTCAGATCAGCACGTACCATGGTCCTTTTGATTATTTACCAACGATCAAATTGATTATATCCTTAAAGTAAATAATAAGTAAACGATAGATAGATGTACATAATAGGTAACCTGAGTTATTTCGAGTTTTTCATCACAATAGGCATAAGCAATTATAGTCTGACAATTTTAACCACATTTTAATCATATTGAATATCAAGTAAAATGCATTTAAGCATCATACTAAGAAAAGCAAAAACTGATATTTTAATTTGTCGTGTGATTCGTGTGTCTCAATTAAATATTTAAATTAGCCATAAAATTGTGATCGAGTCTAATACTTTTCCCAACTTCATGGATAACAATTCACTCTCATTACATATTAATAACCTATATGTTCTTAATTCGGACATAAATATAACGGTTCAGTCACGTTTCCTTTTCCTGGTCTCATAAATTCTGTATTAAAGACTTTAAGATGTACTTGTAAGTTGAGAATGAATTGATTGTATGTGCGTATAATTTAATGTGGGCTCGCACACTTCACGCTACATTAATGATAGAGTATGGTTCTATTAACGAATCAGAACAAAAAAGTTATAATGACCATTGTAGATTATTTAATTCGCGACACAAGTGCTTAATGAAAAGAAATATCAATACATAAAAGACTTGATAAAGATAGCTTAAATGATTTGTCTAATTTAGTTCAAGTGTTAGTTAACATTTACGAAGTGTAACGTGACCTTTCGAGAGTTCGGAATGTAAAGTTGTAATTTTCAAGTATTTTTTAAGAATAGTTTGATCAGCATTTGATGTAGTAGATTAATGTTATGCTATCAAACTTAAGCTTTTCTTATTGATGATCATTCCTTAATTATACTTTAAATTGCTTGAATAAAACTAGTCTTAGCAAATGTGCATTACATAAATGTAGTTTGGTGCTGATTGAAAGCAGGGAGGGTTTGTTGGATGGAAGCTATTGAAGTATTTAGTTATGAACACTTGCTTTCTTTGGAACTGACAGACGGTCCCCCTTATTATAAAAGCCAGGACAATAGCCCGACTGTCATGTGTAGTATGTATGTCGGTTCATATGTGGTATCGTGGCTGAAAAAATGAAACAAGACATTAGACAGTTACTCTACATTCTTTTGATGTCCTATTGTATTGTCATGTATTGTATTGCTTTATCACATTTCATGAGTTAAACTCGATGCTTGCAAACTTACGCGATACTTGCTGCGATACATAGGAATAACAAAAGAGAACAAAAATCAACACGAAAGGACGAGACGTTCACATAACGCAGCCCCTGACAAAACCCAGTCCCACTTGCAAGCTAAATAAGAATATGAAATAAAGTATTGCGACGGCAAATGACAATGCGACAATCACATCATATGTTTTTAAAGAACTGTCTGGTCTCTTGTCTTACTGCATTGATACGTGTCGTGTCGCATTATCATCTGTCTTGTGATGCATCACGTCATGTCTTGTATCTTCCAGTGTCATGCGTTCCCTTTTATGACACTTGCGATTTAAAATAAATGATTCTTACTGGATTCCGTACTTTAACACATTATCTATAACATTTTTGTCAGCAAATTTTGTTAATCTTTATGCATTCAAGTGCTTTGGAGTGACAGATCTTCATAATTCCAAAAGTGTTTCGAGAAAATAATGATAACTGGTATGCCAAATGACAAACTGTTCACTAATTCTTCCACAGAAGCAAACACAAAGGTATTGATAGACAACAAGAAATAAATGTGGTCAAAATGTGAATTAAGCTCTTTTAAGAATTGTACCCTCTACATGTGTGTCTGCATGTATTGCAAATTATACTTTTTACTCACAAAAAGGGCGGTATATGCCTTAATCTCAACAGATAATGTTAAATTTACTGTTCATATTTGAAGAGGAGTAAAACTTTAATAGTTTACCGAATTTCAATTAAATAGGAGTTTCAAACTGAAACCTTCGAATACATAAATTTATAAAGCGATGGTTTCTTGAAACTATAATCAATTGGCAAACTATTTCTTTTTTGTTTTGCTATATGCTCAATTTTCTTTAGACATTACCGAATATGACCTAAGAATTTAAATAATATTTCATAATATTTATTTTCCTATTTCAGATGAAATCCTTTCTGTTCTTGCTGGTAATTTTGGTAGAAGGTGAGATTACCTCAAATTTTTATACATATTTTAATAAAACATATTTTGAATAGATGGAATGCTGACAGTACTTGACAGTTACAAGATAAATTGTTTCACGGTCAAATACTTCACAAATATGTACTTGTAAATGGGGATGAAAATTTACATTTTGTTTACGACAGTTTTTTGTCTGACATTTGTCGTTGAAATGTTTATTTACAGTGATTTAGATTAAGTGCACTTTATTAATGTAGAAAGGATAATTTTATATCATGTTGCAAATAAGTGTTGTGCCAAATTTTGATACATGTTACTTTTGTAAATCATATAAATTAAATGTGTTTGCATATACATTGTTAAAACAACGTCGTAGAATAAATTTCATTTCATCATTTATAAATTATAAACACAAGCCTCAACCTAAAACCTTGTAAAACATTTTTCCATATATTTAACTTAATTCATAAATGAATAATCTGTTACTGTTGACATCTGCACTCAAGAAAGTTCACACACATGTCTATGTAGCTGCATGCATTTGCGTCTATATTCAATACACATAAGGTTGTAATTATGTCAAATGTAATGTATTAATCGCATGAAGTATATTTACATACTATTCCAGTTTCAACACGTTTACATTTTTAACAATTCAAATGTCAGCAGTATTGAAACTATAAAGGGCCGTTTATTATACCTTTGGTTATATGACACATACAAACTATCAGCAAGCAGCAGCATCCAGGTCAACGATTTATATTCAACAGTCTATTTCTATCATTGTAAAGTTGCTTGGAGCACCTGCATTGTAAGTGTTCACACATACAATGTCACAATATACATCACATGACACTTGAATATACACCACAATCTGTCTGTCATCGTAATAAGAATGTTCAGGGTGTATGTGGTGTGCTGTGTCCTCAAACTATATGGTCACAATTTATACAACATTTTAGCTTTAGTGTAGTTTGTACTAACTGGTCTCAAATTATACCACATTTTATTTTTATCGTTAGAGGGTTGCCCAGGGTACCCGAGTTTTGTATGTTTATAGCAATAATAATTAAGAAACAAGACAATCTATTTTGTCGTGACCAAGTTGCCCGGGGTGCCTGTGTTGTGTGTATGGCACAAAGGTGTGACTTTGAAGGTTCCGCGAAAAAAAAAGTACAAACATATCTGTGTACATGTTTTAATTTTAAATTCTGCTAAAAGTAACATTATGATTATTCTATCATTGCCATGTTTAGCTGAACTGATTATTTGTTTCAAAATTTGAACAATTATAATTGTGATTGGCTCACAATTGATATTGAAAAGCGTTAAGGATAAAAATAAATCTACTTAAAATATAAAAAGACTGCCCTACTATTTTATGAATTTCACGTCGTTGCAGGTAAATTGGATATATAGAGCCGGTATCAGATGACGTGGGCTAACGTCAATTAATAGGCTCGATTAAACCAAGTTAGAAAAATTAGTAATTAATTTTGCCGGGTTTTTTTGGGCGTTTGTTAAGGACTCGTTTATCAATTTTATTGTCATATCATTATAATTTATGCTGTGTAACGGTCGTAAATTATCTCCAAGTATATTTAATCAAAGATGTTATATTTTATATCCCGGAAGATCGTTTAGCACACATTATTGTTGTGCATGTTTGTTACTTTTAGTTCCTTCTATTTGAATCGTTTTTAGTTTGGTGTCTTGAATATTATCTTGCTTTTTAACTTTGTCGTTTGGCCTCTTATTTGTTATGTATATGCTTTGTTACCTACGATCCCTTCAAAATAAATATTATTTAGTTCCTTCCTTTTCTCGTCAAGGGCAAAGGCATTCTTTATTTTTCGGGGCATACACTGATTTTCATGGAATGGCACGACTGTTTCACACGGATGGATCCCTGAACACATCTGCGGTTGATTTAAAACATTTTGCTATAGCCGTTAGTGTAATTACCACTACCGTTCATAAACAGACTCAATTAAACCTACGATCCCTTCAAAATCAATATTGTTTAGTTCCACCCTTTGTTTTCTCGTCAAGGGCAAATGCATTCTTTATTTTTGGGGACATACACTGATTTTCATGGAATGGCACGACTGTTTCACACGGATGGATCCCTGAACACATCTGCGGATGATTTAAAACATTTTGCTATAGCCGTTAATGTAATTACCACTACCGTTCATGAACAGACTCAATTAAACCTAGCCTGTCACATTGTCAATTTCGTTTTGGACGTACTTTAGGGATTCTGTTTTTCACTTTTTTACAGGCAGGTCTTACTTACCATATTCATTTTTTTTCATTTTAGAAGTTTTTCAGACTACAGACTTGCGTGTGTGTCACACTACAGATCTTACAGTGTTTATATTATTATTATTATCATTAGGTTGCTTTGGATACCGGGTTGTGTGTGTTTATACAAACTGGTCACAATACAGACCTCCTGGAGCTAAGTTCCTTCCAGAAGACGTTGATGCCAAATTGTGTACACATCTAATATATGTTTATGCCAAGCTGAAAGGAAACAAGCTGGAACCAACAGAATGGAATGATGACGGGTCGGCATGGAGCGAGGGCATGTCAGTAAAATTTCTGTTAGCTTTTATTAATGTTAGAATGATGAGCTGGGCCAATTTAAACAGAAATATATGCAAAGATAGTTAAGAAATATACTTTGAAATAAATTGAAAATCGTATTTTTATACTTTTCCTAGCCAGATTTGAGTGTAAAGCGTTTAAGCGCTTTTCATTTTGGGTTAGTTTTTTTACAATTTGAATAATTATTGTGGAAAAACGAAGAGCGCGAATGATCTGAAATTTTGCACAAAGATTGGTGGTCTAACCCTACATGAAAAGGTACATTTATCTGGGGAAAAATATTTTCAGTCCCATCATGTCAAAAAATCTCAGTGGAGACCCTTTAATCTTCATTTATTGTATCATTTGTATGGAGGTTCCTGTATTTGTGGAACGAAGCGAAAAAACAATCACGAGTCGAGCCAGAGTGTACATTACATAGAAATCATTGTATTTCAATTTAATGTCATTCATATACTTTCACTTCAAATGAATAATTGTACTTTGATTGATTAAAATTGAATATTTTCTTCATTGAAAATAAAATGTGCAATATCAGTAGCAAATAACTTTCAATAACTTTTAAAGCCCTATGGAATTTTCTTTGTCAAATGTATACAAACATTTCGAATGATTAAACCCACCACTTTGATATCTAGCAATCCCATTTGACTTATGTTGGAATAGATAAGTTTATATTTCAGTTTTTGTATAACAACTCATATATGTTAAAATATTTAAAAAAAGAAAAGTAATCATTATCCTTTCATGTACTCTATAACAAATTGAAAAGTTACAGCCTAGTCCCAGATGTGTTAGTTAAATGAAAAATACAGATCTGTAAGTGCAAGTAAACAGTATTTTCCATTAACGAAGTGTAAAATGCTACTATGTGGTTGCAATACATGTTTTAATTTTATAGGTATGACCGTGTCAATAACTTGAAACAGATCAATCCTGAGATGAAGACATTGCTAGGGGTAGGTGGTTGGATGATGGGCAGTAAAGATTTCAGTAAACTAGCATCTGGTAGAATATCCAGGAAACTATTTGCAAAGACAAGTGTAAAGTTTCTGAGGGACAGAAAGTTTGATGGTTTAGCGATTGACTGGCAACATCCCACTAAACGTGGTGGCAAACCACAAGACAAAGTTAATTTTTCTTTGCTGCTTAAGGTATATATTCGTTTTAAACATTATTTGAAGATTAAAAACATTGATTAGGTCAAAAAAAAATTGAGTGAATTGTTGGTAATGATATGTTGCATTTGTCTAAAAATAAAGTAAAACGGCACAATGTATTTATGACCAAAACCAAACATTATTAGAGTTTATTCTTTTGTTCAATAATTTATTCATCATGAAAAAAACAAAAGCTTTACACAGAAAAGACGAAGATACGTTATTGAGTTGTTATGTAAACTTGAAACACTTGTTACTATATACAGTAAAAATTACCTTTGATTATGAATGTCTAAACACCGATAATAAGTTTGCGGCACGGGGCCGATAACTATAATCGGCCCGCTGCAAAAAGAGTAACAATGACTTAACTTTTTACGTCATCAAAACATATAGCTGTAAAGTAAAAGTATGTTTTCAGCACAGATTGTTTGATTTTATGATAAACACTTGAATGTTATTTGTACAAATACAGTTTTATTTAAAAAGAAATGAAAAAACACGTCAGACTCGGGCCGGCCCTGAAACAATTAATGTTTTCAGATAGAATTCCTTTTGGCTAATATTCATTTCGGGACCGATTATCACCTGTCATGTAATAAACATCAGTAAGTCGTTATGGTGATGATAATTAAAATGCTGGATTATATCTTCTAGGAGATTAGGAAGGCGTTTCAAGATGATAGCAGAAAGACGGGTTTACCACCATTATTGCTTACTGCAGGGGTATCAGCAAGTAGAGAAGTAATTGAGGAAGGCTATGAAATTGACAATTTGACAAAGTATATATCATTAATATCTATACACGATTGTCTTAAACCTTAAGATATTCAATATTTCAATATATACTGGTGCGGATTAAGATTTATTTTAGCAGAATGGGTCGCCAAATAATACTTGCAAAAAACCAGGCAGACCCTCTAACTCTCCCTCCCCCTGTGGGTCCACCCATTATAAACTTTTTCAAATTTTTCAAACATTCATTGGTCAAGGATGGATTCTGTTGTGCCTTTAGTCGCCTCTTTTAAATTTCTGCTACTGTAGTTTGCAAACTGTTAAGCATATCAATAATCTAAATAAATTTAAGCAAAGCAACGTTATTGTATCTCCAAAATGTTTGTAGGAAACATATAAGCTGACGATATTAATAGTTTCCATAATTGCCAATATTCAACAGATATACAGATTTTCTGAATGTTATGGCTTATGATTTGCACGGTGCTTGGGATAATTACACTGGGCACCCTAGTCAGCTGTATCCCAGAGAGGAAGAGTTTGGGCCGCCAGCTGAAATAAATGTGGTAAATATATATTAACATTGAAATGAAATTTTATTTTGACTTTCTTACTTGAAATGATCAATATTTATAAAAAAAATGAAACATAGATACTCTTAATACAAATAATGTCATAACGCAAAAAACCAAAAACAAAAAAAACAACATAATTTCTTTTAGTGTTTTATACATACGGGTTATACAAAGGGTAACATGTATTCTTTGATTCTTTTTTAGGATTCGGCCATGCGTTACTGGATGTCAAAGGTTCCTGATAGGACTAAGTTAATATTGGGCGTATCCTCATATGGACGAACTTTCACACTTCGCAAAACACGACATAATGACTACAACGTTCCGACGACGGGACCTGGAGAAGCCGGAGAGTTCACACAGCAACCGGGCATGCTCGCATATTATGAGGCAAGTAATATATACATGTACTTGAGATAATGTAATTTGCAAACCTATTGTAGACATTAATGAAGTGAAATTTATTAATTAATTATTGTATTCTTGAATGCATTTTCAGCGATGTTCCCAGTATGCTGATGCAAAGCGAGTCTGGGATCCGGTGAGTCAAGTTGCTTACTGGCATAAAGGCAATCAGTGGATTGCTGGAGAAGATGTTGAAAGCGTTAAAGCAAAGGTATCGTATTATAAATTAGCATGCAATTAACGTTTAATGTGCTTTTTGATATAAAAAAAACTAACATTTAAAGAATGCAATGTGTCTCACATCTGTATTAGTAGTTGATGTTGCAATTTGATTCACGTATTTCATAACCAGTTTTCAATCTCGATGACTGTGCTTATTAATATTATGATAAATCTTGGAGTAAATGTATAAAATCACAGTAAAACTAATAATTCAAAGACTAGTTTTAATTACATTCATATCATGGGTTTAATGCAATATCATCCAGAAATACAGAAATAAAATGCAATTATTCTTATTCATGATTTCGAGACAAATAATTGGGCTATAAAATGACAATTTGGATTCAGGTTGGTTAGGAAGTTTGTGAAACAAATATTTATGTTGTAAATAACCTTTGCTTGTTAATAAGAAAATATTCGTCTCTCATTGCTTCGAATGTCTTACGCTTTATGTCTTTGTTCAAATTATGTGTAAAGTAATTTTGCTATTTATGTTACTAAAATAACAACCATGCACACATTTATAGGTGAATTGGACAAGAACGTATGAAATAGGAGGAGTGATGTTGTGGTCGCTAGATACAGATGACTTCGACGATATGTGTATATCTGAACTTTATCCGCTACTTAATGCCGTAGTAACTGCTCTTAATGATCCAACATTTGTAACAAGGAACACATCTTTACATGATCAGATCATGCACATATCTTCTGACAAAAATATAAAAAGTATATCTGAAACTAAAATCTCCGATAATGAAATAACACCTACAACTACTGCCACTAAAATAAAGCCTACGGCAAACATTACACCAAAAACCAAGATTTCGGAAACAGTAAGCTCTAAGGTTGTGGATAAAGCTGCTAACGTTAACTCCAAAATTATGGAAACTAAAGTAAAAGCTAACATTCACGAAAACAGTAAAGTACAAAGTTTGGATAAAGACAATACACTACAAACTAGAAATAACCAACCAGGATCAAAATCTGACCATGATACTTTAAAATCTACAAAAAGTAAAAAAGTTAAACCGAAAGGGAAAAGGAGGCGCATGAGTCCAAAGATGCGCCGGATGATGTTTCTTCGACGACGAAAACAGCAACAAAATAGGAAAAAACAGTTAAAAGGTAAAGGAAAAAGTGATAAACCAAATGAAAGTATTAATAAAAACAAAAGGTCTAAAGCAAAAGATGACTCACCCACTATTAATCAGCGGAGTAAAAATGTAGATAACCCAACAGATAAATTACAAACAGAATCAAATATAAGCAGCAGCATTGATGTACCACGTGAAAATGAGTCGTTAACTGTCAACAGAAAATTAAACGTCAATACGGAAGATAATAAAGACAAAAAAGTGTTTTCAGGAAAGAGCAACCAGGAAAGTTTGATTGTAAAAGAGGAAGCAAAGATAACCACAATAATGAAATTAGCTTTTAATGACTCAAGTGTTGATGAAAACATTTTAACAAAAGATATGCTTAAAAAGGGTAAAAACAAAACAAAAGTGACAAATGGTTCGAAAATAACTATTGGAAAGACATTGAGAATTGCACCAAGGAGAAAAGCAAGGCCAGTTATTAATATAAAACAAAGGCACATGCAACTGAAAGCTACAACAAATACTAAATCAGATAAACCACAAGGAGAAATGAATCCGCTGAATAAAAAATTGAAAACAAATAAACTATCAGACAATTTTAACACACATGAAACAACTACAAACAATATACGACAAGAAAATACGTTAAAGTCATTAAGTAATCCAACAGTACAGAAGAATGATAGGCAAAACGGTAGAAAAATAAAAACAGGTAAAAAGAAAATGAAATTGCGCAGAAAGAAAATTTCAAAGCAGAGAAAAAGAGTTAAAGTCCGTCGTAGGAAACATAAAGCCAAACCGAAGACCGTAAACAATTAATCTTTTTTTCATTTAACATAGGATTTAATTTGTTTAATTCATTTTTATTCATCGCAAAATTCATTTTACACTTGTATTATTAAGTTGTATTAATAGGAACTTATGAGCTATAAAAATTTTCAAAACTGATTATCTTATAAGTTTCCTAATGGGTTGGCAGATTTGTTAAGATAATTGTATTTCGTAATGAAATTAAAATGCTTGGACAGTCTGTAAACTGAGAATTCAATAACTGTATTTAATCTAAATGATTTATTAAGACTTCCTAATTTGGTACACATTTTGTCAAAATATAACAATCTCAATAAAAATTGTTCGATTAAATTGTTGTTCGATTAGTTCACCAACTTGAGAATGATGTGTATTATACAGCTGTTAATACAAATGTGTGATGTCTTGGGCCAAATAAAAAAAAAACCTGAATGTATCGAATGGATTATATAAGATACTTATGCATGCTCGCATGTGTGTGTTTGTTTATTCTCGCTTGACGGGTGCCTTTTCGGTGACCTTTTGTAACTCAATGTTGTCGGAAGCTGATCTTGTTGAGACTGGATATTGTCTGAGCTGGATGTTGTCTGGGTTTGAATTTGTCAGGGGCTGCATTCCGTAAACGTCGCTCTCTGTTGTTTATGTCTATACTCACATTCAATTCTATAAGAACTACAGTAAGTTACCTTTAAAGGTGTTTCTGGATTCCGGTAATCAAAAAATATTTTTTGAAATGAACTCCAAGCTTCTCCATTTATAGATTGAGATTTCGGTAGAAGGCGATAAACTTTGTATAAAGTAACTTTGAAATATAATAAATTCAATAATGTGCCATTAAATATTCTTCTTAAATGTGTCAATTCTCATTATTTGAATAAATTTCTTTCTTTGCCCTTTGGAATTAAATTATTTTTATGGAGAACAATTCTGATTATCTTTTGGTATCATGACTTAAAAACTCGAACGCATAACGATTTAAATGCTAAAATGTTACATATATCAATGTAACACATGCTCCTCATTGTAACAAAATCGTAAAACATGAAAAACGCTTATTTTTCGCTTTTTCGACGCTTATTTAGAGATAAAGCACACAATAAAAATAAACATACCTTTAAACAAGATGAACATTATTTAATTGTTAAAGATAAATGTTGAAAGGAACAAGATTGTGTTTCCAAAACTGTAAAGGCTAATTCATATGTCAGAAATATTCGTATTATAACTATGCACATTTAGTATTCATTTCTTTCAATGTATTTCTTATCTCATGTTTCCTTTTACGGATCGGCTTTCAGTATAGTGAATATACAGCCTTTTTGATATCGTTATTAGAAGAATCTACATGTACTTTGCTTTATTCGTTTTACAGGTAAATTGGATGAGGTATAACAATATTGGCGGTATCATGCTTTCACCGCTTGATATGGACGATTTTACCGGCATGTTTTGCACAGGAGATATATATCCACTTTTAATTTCGATTCACAAGCAACTTCTTGCACCGCTTCCGAAACATTCTAGGGTGCGAACTAATAAGCGTCCTAAGCAAGTCCCGTTAGGTGTTACCAAATCACCTACTTTTTCGACAACAGAATCTGTAAGTACTTTTTCTACAACGAATTTCAGTTATGAATTCGCCTATGAAACTACAACAGAACTTCCAGCAACAACAACTGTAAACACTTTCTTGATAAATCAAAGAAGAAATAAACTTCATGAACACATTGAAAAAGCTAAAGTAGCAAATCAAACATATAATCAAAATATAACCAAAAACAAAGTAATTTTTCAAAAGAAACAGAGCAAAAAACAGACTGCAACAAGTGCATACTTTGATAGTCTCGCAACTGGTGAAAGAAAAAGTCCAAGCAATTACGTGGAAGGTGTATTGACTGGTAAACAGATTCCACGAAGCGCAACATCTACACAATTTGGTACAACAGTAAATCAAGCTGAAACAAGTACACAGATACTAACGTCCGTGGCAACACAAGCAATTCAAGTCACCAAAACCAGCCAAGAATCGGATATGAGGAATTTTTTGAAGAACGCAGCTGATCTACCATCACACAGTCTTATTAATGGAATTATGAAACTTCTCGGGAACAATGGTCATTCAGATATTAGTGGAGATAAAAGAATAATCACAACATCATCAGATTTGAAGATTGCATCGTCTACGAAAGCTACTACTTTTGAAACAACTACTGAAGCAATTATTCGAACTCATTTAAATGAACCTGCTATTAGTATTAGAGATTTAAGAATATCGGCTCCGACACACACACATAACAAACGTCATTTAGTTCAAGAGATCAGAAATACAGGGCGAGTAATTCAACCGTTCATCGACAATCGTAGAGACTTAATATCAGGTGGAAGTTTAAGAGAACATTTGAGAATTCAACCGATCAGAAATGATTTGTCTGTTCGTGTTAACCACCCAGCTAGTGGTAAACAAGTGTTTGATACATTTCAAAAAGATATGCAGATTGAACCTATCAAACCAAAAGAGCTTGTCCCTCCACCATTTCCACTTCCAGATATGAGAGAAGCTCGTCCAAGTAAAAGTTTTCTTGACATGAAAGATCTTGGTTTTCTCGCCAAATGAGTTATTTCTTTAAAGCAAATCACCGTAGTGTATAGTAGCAACCGTATAGCAAGAGTATACATGACAATCCAATATATCAGCAACGATACTTTAAAATAGAGTGAAATAAGAATCCCCAAAGAAAGCCCAACGCGGCAAAATAAAACCAACATAGTGACGTTACATAATACAGCTAAGTTACATAATAAAGTTACGTTTTCATAATGCAGTGCAGTTGTGATACATAATACCGATATGTTACATAATACAATACCGTAATATTATACAGTTACCTTTAATTATACAGTGACGTTACGATAAACAGTATACAGTCAAACGTTTATAACTAAATGAGATTCATCCTACATATGTATATACACTTCTATTTCATTTATTGTCATTTCATATCACAAAATGTTTAAACAACATACATACATTGAATATGTTTGTTTTTTTGCTTGTTAATTACGCTAGTGAATATTGAACATACATCTTTCCACATATGATCTTTTTCACTATGTAAATAAAGTAGCGTATAGCGATACTGTTGCTGTATTATTGTGAAACCAAAGATTTATAAACAAATATTATAGTTATAATAAAATACATTCGAACGGGTTAAGCATTATATTAATATGATTCTTGGTGCGTCCATAACGTGTTTACTGTCAAACTTGCGACTGTTGATATTGCATGCTCAAAATGTCCGATATGAAGAAACTTTCCACATTATTTGCTTAGAAATAACATGGAGTATTTTATTTTTTAAATGAACTTAGTTAATAAGACTTGATGAGATATGCATCCACTACAAATACCTTCAACATGACGAATATAAACGAATATAAACATATGTCATTTAAAATATGATTGGTTAAATGTAGTGTCAAATTGTCAATATACAGTGGTATCAAATTGGCACGACCGTAATTAAAACATAAATAATGTCTGATATGTTTATGGTTTTGAATGCTCGTTTTTGTTTTATCAGTAATAATTGTCGTTCGGATAACAGAATTTAATTCTCATAAATGTCGGTTTAGTCATTTATATTTCCAACCACATTTGGATTAAAATCTCAAATTTATCATTTAAAATTTCTAAGACGTGAAACGTATTGCTAAGTGATTTATACCATTTAATAAATGCAGAAATTTAAGCTGAAGGGACGGATATTTGATGCTAGTTGAAGGTTTATGTAGTAAGTTGCATTCATTGTGACTGACAACAAATACAATGATATTTTGTAGACCTGTTAAAGAAATTTAAGATGTCTCTTATTAAATGAGATATATGTTTATATGTAATAATTTGCGACAGTTGAAAGGAAAATACATAGACAAAACGTGTTAAAGTAATTCACTGTTTGTTATTACAGATATCGACGCATGTAATATAAATCAACATTAACTTTTTAGAAACAGACGTGGGTTTAATTAATTTTACCGTTAGGTGACATTTTATATCTAAAATGATTAAATATCACAGAAGTTATTCTTGTTTACTATAATTGTGTTATCAATCACATACGTGTATATATTTATTACTTTATTTGAGTCTCATAACAGGTATATACTATCTTCATTTGAAAGATAACTCATCATATAAAGACTGTCCAAAAAAAGGTAAATGAAAGATAAAGTAAACAAAAACAAATAATTAAAAAATAAATAATACGCTGCTATAAAATATATGCAACTAACACACAAACAAAGTCTAACACCAGTATTAGATCAGATCAAAGAAGATCTTATTTATTCTGAGTAACTGAACTGAAGAAGAAAAAATTGCATAAACTAAGAACACATTGTTACATGTACATACAAATACTATTACATTATTACTAGGGTCTTTGATCTTTAATTCTTCGATGTGACATTATCTAAAATGTATTTAATCTATTTAAGCCAATTATACAGTTTATCTATTCAATCATTCGTTCAATCCAGTCTCATACACATATAACATTATATAAGATACAGGTGTAAAGTCATTTTATAAGAATCGTAAGACTAAGCATCTAAAACTTAATAGCACAAACGCTTAAGATCAGTACGAGGGGAACATTTTGATAAGTGGCAACAACTCATTTTAACCATGATTTGCACTTGGAAGCATCTGTATATTATATTGTTGGAAAGATTATTGATTTTTCCACCCAACAGTCTATTTTCGCACGATTTGAAAGAGCACTAAATTTTAGCAGGTCATTTAAATACATGTGATTTTGTATACTTGTTGTAAACATGGCTGAGAAGAAAAAAAGAGCTTATTGCAAAACTCGTGGGTTATTGGGTAAATGCGCGCCAGAATTAAAAACGGATATGGAGAAAATGCCCCTCCATATTATAAAATTTCCATGTCGGTGTCAATGTATAAGGAAGGTAGAACTAATGTTTAGGATGATCCACGCCCTGGAAGCCAATTTCCGCTACCTGTGACAAAGAGAACAGCACTGTAAAAGCCTTAAAAAATAAAACACATTACTTTGTAAGAAACAGACGTGGGTTTAATTAATATCAAAAATAAATTTAAAATACATAATCATATGTCAATTTGAAATATCAAGCATTGGGAACACATATAAAAAATGTCATCATAATACAGATCATACCATTTCTAAAGAAACTATTAACAAAATGAAACAAAAATTCTAAGATACTTTTCTGGTAGTGCTGTCATTAGAAAATAAAAATATTTATGATTGTAATTACCTTTTACTATGAATAATCTTCAAAATGCATAGCTTAAATATCTTTCACGATATTGGTAAATAAATCAAACTAGACACATCTTTGATAACGTTTTTAAGCAACGAAGATATATAAATTTATAATAAACAGTTATCGATCGGGTGAAATTTACTTTTGAGATGCGATGTCATGATTCTAAATTGCTTTAAATGATCTCATTATATATTGTATTATCTTAAAAAGTGATCATTCTCTGGGCGGCACACCTGGTTTACCAACATCGAAAATACATTTCCCCACCGGGAATTATAGTAATGTTTCAACAAAATGAAAGTTTTATCGATAATTGTTGCTCTTCATTTTTTGTAGAAATGCTTGGAAATTGTTTATAAATTCTTTCGAGGTAAAATAGAATGTACTTTTCAAATAATATATAAGTAGATTCAAGACTGGAATTAAACTTAGGTCTTAGTTAGTTAGTAATAGTTATTATCATTAATCCTGACATAAAATTATTTCCATAATCTACAAAATATGGAAAGACAGGATCAACAAGAAAGAGTTGCATTCAATGAACGCAACCCCAACACAGAACCATGGACAAGGATCCCAGCAGGGCATCCAACATGACTGGACATACGGGAAAGAATAAACGGACATAGTTGTTAATAATCAATTGTAATAGTGTGCATTGTTGTAGAAAGGGTGATACAAAATGGAACATTTATTATTTTTTATTCAGCTTAAAGCAATACTTTATGAAACCAAAAATAGATTATAACGGAAAACCCCCTGGTTCAGCTAAAACGATTAAATTTCTAGTTTGTTTTTAACACCTAAGATAATTGTACAAAACCTTATATGCAACGTATCTTATTCGTTTTGATTGTATATTCCCAAGCTTTCAGAACCATATATGAAATTGGAACAGCATATATATCAAATAATGCATGTTTCTCTTCATTTTGTTAAGATGAATTGTATTAATATTATTATTTTCATGTGTATGCTATGCCTCTTTATGTAATGTTCGTGTATATGCTATAGCTCATATTGTCATGTGTGTACATAAATTGAGTTCTGAAATAAACTTTGAAACTTTGAATAACGCCAGTTTGGTTTTCAAATCAATATCTATTGTCTTTTAATAAACTCATAGAGCTTGTAAGCTATGCTCTTTGGTTATGAAGACTGCTCTATCATTAGTTCTGGCTTTCAAAACTTTATAAGCCGCTATTTAACAATTTTGTTTTTCATCTGATGCGGCATTAAAGTTTTGGATAAGACCCGTTACGAAACCTAACCAGAATAACATAAGTTGATTTAACCTTATTTTTCACTTGCAAATACACTTGACCCAATCAATTCTTGTGCATTTTACGATAAAACAATTATTTTAATATCGTTCTATACCAATTAAAGTATCAAAATATTAATGCCGTCATTAAAATTGCCTATTTAACTGTAAAACATCAATTATGCCGATTACAGTCGGCCATGACATTTAGGGGCCACCAGACCTCTTATGACGTCATTCGCGGAAACCGATTGGAATAGGGTCGTGTACTATATTAAGAACATCTTTGTTGACATGATTTCGATAATTTATTCAAGATGATGTTTTCATTTATTTTCATTAATTTTTTAGTACTTAAATATGATTTATTGAATTCAAAAGTCAGTAAACCACCTTTTTCAATATCTTAAAAAAAGTAATTTATAAAAATATTGGAAGCACATGGGTTCGTAAAGGTCAATCTCGTAATCACGTGGTCAAACATTTTGGCAATATGGCGGCCAAGTGCCGAAATTTTTACCTGTCGGAAACTATTAGGTAGTTTATGTTCGTAATAAGATTTTAATTTGTCCATCCTTGGCTTATCAACAGATTATATATAGTTTTATCAAGGTATGCTTCACTTTACTTCATGGCATGTTCGATGAATGAATGCGAGCGTGTCAGATTCCTGGCACGATCATTGGTGGACTTGCCCTACGAGGTTGTCTTCAGCGTTCACGTCACGTCATAGTATATAAACGGGTACGCTGAAGACCTTAAGCTACTCTATCATCAGTAAAAAGCAACAAGTATACTTAAAATTACTGTAAATGATTATCTGTCAAATTATCAAAAAGTAATCAAAAAGTAATCAAAACAATTAATTATTATATGTAGACAATATTTTCAAGTTAGAAAATGTTCAAATCTGATATACATTTTGTATGTACTCGTAGTTACAAATAATTGTTATATAGTCCCTTTTGAAATGCAACATAAACACTGTTTGAATACACACAGAGAAGAAAAGGCTCTACATAATATAGGTAGGCACAGAATGAATACATAATGTCATTAATAAAAGAACTGCCAGGTTTTTTTGGTTTACCATACAATTATAAGATATGTTAGTACTTATATGGTGGTAGAAATGAGCCACCATAATGTATATGAATTGTCATATTTATATGAAAAAACCATGTTTGTATGAAAAAAAAAATATTCAGGGTTCTCAGAATATTAAGTATTTAGTGTTACCAAGCACTTCGATACTATGTATCTTTGTATGTATATCTGTTTTCGTCTTAGTTGTCATGATTAATAAATCATTAATTAATCATTGTCATATTCATGTTTGTATATAGTCTTCAAAATTTTGACTTTAATATTAATTTTCATATATTTGAGGAATGTGCTTCGAGTCACACTGGTTTTATGACAGAGCAAATAAAGAAGAGTTACCCGAAATTGGACCTAAAAATGGGGATTTCCTCATATGGTACCAATACTAGTAAGTTCCATAAGGCAGAATCATCTTATCGCTGTCTTACTGAAACAATATGATTACTTATAAGATTTTAGACCTTTATATACATCTATCTAAACAATGATGAGGTACAAACCATTTGTATTTAGCCTCTGAAATTACTTAAAAGTGGTTAATTATGGGGTTGTTATATCACGTTGAGTATACAAATATATCTGGGGCCTCGTCAATATATAGTTTGCAACTGTATGCGAGTGTAATTGAACAGTATTGCACTCCTCCGTAACGAACTTCACACCACCAAATTAAAGAAAATGGTTTTGTATAACATTGAAAGATAAGTCACTTTGAGTACAATATGGAATTTATATGTTTTCTTATGAACTCAAAGAGAGACAGCCAAAGGACAGTCATCAGCCAGAAAGATGAATAAATATCCTGGCGTTCGTAAGTCATAGTTTATACAAGCACTTTCGGTAAAACAGCAAACATTTCTGATTGAAGACATTTCTAAGATGTTTTAATCATGTTGAGTGCTGGGAATTCCTGCATGTTACTAAGTTCATACTAGAACGATTAAACATTATGAAAACCAATTTAAAATGAATATTTCCCATGATATCAACATTTGAATTCTATTTTAATATTAGTCCTATACAGTGTCTACAATTGAGGTAAACTTTTTTCTAGTTCCATAATTAAGGTCATTAATTAAATGGTGTTATTAAAATGCACGTAAAACAGAAACCAATAGAAGACTTCGCGTAAGATTGAAATTGTAAAATATTTTTTCAACACTATCCCGAATAGAAGATGATATTCAACAATGTCGAAGGGCTTCAGTTTACTTGAAATGTTGACATGGGCTGTTGAATTGATTCAGTGTCACACAAACTGATAAGCTATAGAAAGCACTTTTGCGTAAATAAGACCATTGTTCTGGTTAAAGAACACACCTTTGCATTAAATTCCACGAAGCGGTCGAAGCCTTACCCAACTGCCTGGGATCAACACGTACAATGGTCTATTAATTTACGAAAAAAATGATTATATCCATAAATTAATAATAACGATAGATAAGATGCTTGGGTTGAGATCCTGTCCCAACGTGATACGCCCCTGTAAACACTCTATCAAAAATATTTTAATATTTAAACACAAATGGTAAAACTGGTTTACAAAAATTTCAAACAGGATCCGACCCCAAACGTCTGTGATGTGCATATAAGTAACCTCAGCTATTTCTAACATTATTTTTCATCAAAATAGGCATAAGCAATTATTTATACACTAATCATAATATATCAATTTTAACCACGTTTAAATCATATCGAATATCAATTTAAATGCATCTGAGCATCATACTAAGATAAGTAAAAACTGATATTTAATTTGTCGTGTGAATCGTGTGTCTCAATTAAATATTTAAATTAGACATAAAATTGTGATCAAATCTAATACTTTTCCCAACTTCATGGATAACAATTCACTTCCATTACATATTAATAACTTATATGTGCTTAATTCGGACATAAATATAGCTGTTCAATCACGCTAGGTTAAACGTTTCCTTTTCCTGGTCTCATAAATTCTGTATTAAAGACTTTAAGATGTACTTGTAAGTTCAGAATGAATCGATTGTATCAGCGTATAATGTAATGTGGGCTCGCACACTTCACGCTACATTAATGATAAAATATGGTTCTATTAATGAATCAGAACAAAAAAGTTATAATGACCATTGTAGATTATCTAATTCGCGACACAAGTGCTTAATGAAAAGAAATATCAATACATAAAAGACTTGATAAAGATAGCTTAAATGATTTGTCTAATTTAGTTCAAGTGTTAGTTAACATTTACGAAGTGTAACGTGACCTTTCGAGAGTTCGGAATGTAAAGTTGTAATTTTCAAGTATTTTTTTTAAGGTTTGTTTTGGTTTTTTGGCTTTATTATGATTAATTTTTCCTATTCAAACTTAAAAATTTTTTTTAATTTTATGATAAAATTCCCTTTTAAATTTAAAAAAAGTTTTTAGCAAATGTGGCCCTAAAATTTAAAGAATTTGGTGGTTTTTATTTAAAGCAGGGAGGGGATTTTGTTGGATGGAAGCTATTTTAAAAAAATTTAGTGGAAAAACCACTTTTTTTTCTTTGGGAAATGACTAACCGGGCCCCCATTATAAAAACCGGCAATTTTGCCCCACTGTCATGTGTTAGTAAGTATGTCGGTTTTATATGTGGTATCGTGGCTGAAAAAATTTAAAAAAAGAAAATAAATTGTTTTCTCTACATTTTTTGATGTTTCCCATTTGATTTTAAAGTATCGTATTACTTTATCACATTTCCCAGTTAAACACATTTTTTGCCAAATTTTCCGATACTTTCTTTCGATACAAGGTGAAAAGGGCAAAAGGAGGAAAGATTAAACGAACGTTTTTAGAATTTAACCGGGTAAGGAAAGATTTTTTGGGTCTTTTTTCCGGGGGGGGGTTAAACCTTTGGGGCCGGGGGTGGTGGGTAAACAATTTTTTGTACATTTTTAAAAAATATACAAATTGAACGTATCACACCAAAGGAGCTTGTCCCTCCACCATTTCCACTTCCAGATATGAGAGAAGCTCGTCCAAGTAAAAGTTTTCTCGATATGAAAGATCTTTGATTTCTCGCCAAATGAGTTATTTCTTCAAAGCGAATCACCATATAGTAGCAATCGAACGTATACATGACGATGCAATTTATCAGCAACGGTACTTTAAACTATCATAGTGACATTACATAAAACTACGGAATGCCGTTAGGGCCATTGCCTATGAATGTGTTGATCTGAAACGCGATAGTCGATAGTACGATGGTGAAAACGCGAAATCACGAAACTACGATGGTGAAAACGCGAAAGTACGATGATGAAAACGCGAAAGTACGATGATGAAAACGCGACAGTACGATACTACGATGATGAAAACGCGATAAACTATCGTGTTTTCACCATCGTACTGTCGCGTTTTCACCATCGTAGTTTCGTGATTTTGCGTTTTCATCATCGTACTGTCGTGTTTTCATCATCGTACTATCGCGTTTTCACCATCGTACTATCGCGTTTTCATCATCGTACTGTCGTGTTTTCATCATCGTACTATCGCGTTTTCACCATCGTACTGTCGTGTTTTCATCATCGTACTATCGCGTTTTCATCATCGTATTATCGCGTTTTCATCATCGTACTATCGTGTTTTCATCATCGTAGTTTCGTGATTTCGTGCTTTCACCATCGTACTATCGACTATCGCGTTTCAGATTAACACATTCATAGGCAATGGCCCTAAAGGCATTTATCGCGTTTTCATCATCTTAGTATCGTACTGTCGCGTTTTCATCATCGTACTATCGCGTTTTCATCATCGTACTTTCGCGTTTTCACCATCGTAGTTTCGTGATTTCGCGTTTTCACCATCGTACTATCGACTATCGCGTTTCAGATCAACACATTCATAGGCGATGGCCCTAACGGCATTCCGTATAAAACAGCTAAGTTACATAATAAGAAAGTTACTTTTTCATAATGCTGTTCTGATACATACTACCGATATGTTACATAATACAATTACGTTATATAATGTAGTAACCTTGAATTATACAGTAACGTTACGTTATGCAGCTTACAATTAAAGTTTATTACTAACTTTGTTGAGATTCATCTAACATACAAATGTATATACTCATGTTTATTTTATTCATTGTCATAACATAATACGAACTGTTCAAACATTTTAACATTAAAACATAATTACATACATTGAAAATGTCATTTATTTTGCTTGTTAATAACATTAATTAATTTTGAACATGCATATTTCCACTTATGATCTTTTCTGGTTAAATGATTTGTAATATTTTTCTTTTTGACAATTACACAATGTAAATAACGTAGCGAATATATATACTGTTGATGTATTATTGTGAATCAAAAGATTTATAAGAAATAGTATAGCTATAATAATTTATATAAAATACATTCGAACGTGTTGAGTATCATATTAATGTTTTTGAATATGATTTTTGGTACGTGCATAATGTGTTTACGGTCAAACTTGCATTTGACTGTTGATATTGCATGTTTTACATGTCCGATATGAAGATACTTTCCACATCATTTGTTTTGTATAACATGGAGTATTTTCTTTTTTATATGAAATACCCGCAAATATCCGCAACATGACGAATATTAACAGACATTATTTTATACATGATTGGCTTAAGGTAGTGCCAAGTTGTCAATATACAGTGATGTCAAATTGGCACAAGCGTAATTAAAACATAAATAATTTGCTTTGAATGCCCGTTTATACACATACATTATTGATTTATATATATGTTTTATCAGTAATTGTCGTTCAGATAACAGAATTGAATTCTCATTAAAAAAATGTTAATAATTGAAATTTCAAACCACTTTTTGATTAAAATCACAAATATATCATTCAAAATCTCTTTGAAGTGAAACATATTGCTACCATTTAATAAATAGAGAAATTGTAGTTGTGCAGGCTGTTATTTGATGCCAGTTTGAAGTTAACGCAGTATGAGACATTCATTCTGATTGACAACACCACATGTACAATGATATTTCTTAGACCTGTTAAAGAATTTTAAGATGTATCTTATTAAATCAGATACATTTGTATATGTTTATGCGTAAATATGTGACTGTTGAAAGGAAAATATATCGACAAAACGTGTTAAAGTAATTCACTGTTATTTCAGATATCAATGCATGTAATATAAATCACCATTAACTTGTAAGAAACAGACGTGGGTTTGATTTAAAATTACCGTTAGATGAAATTTTATATATAGAATGATTAACTATCAAAGATGAATAAATGTTACTATAACTGTATAATAAATGACATATATTTATTTTTTTATTTGAGTCTCATTACATGTATATACTTTCTTCATTAGAAAGATAACTCATCCAGTAAAAGAGCCCCCCCCCAAAAAAAAAAAAAAAAAAAAATAAAAAAAAAAATAAATAAAATAAATATATAAAAATAAATAAATAAACAAAACATATTAATTAAAAGATAAATAAAACACCGCCATGAAAATATATGCCAATAACACACAATCAAAGTCAAATATCAGTTTTTATCGGATCAAAGAAGAGCTGATTAGTTATGACTATCTGATAATAAGAAGTAAAATTGCATTAACTAAGAAGACATTATTACATACAGATAATACTATTATAACTAGATAGGCACTGAAAATCTTTAATTCTTTTCGGTATGAAATTATCTACAATGTGGTTAATTTATTGAAGCCAATAATATAAAGTTTATTTATTCATTTATTCCAGTCTCGTCCACATGCATCATTATATCAGATACATGAGTATAACCATTCTATAAGAATCATAAGAGACTAAACATCTTTAAAGATCCTGTATGTTTTGTGATTGACATTGTTACTGTGCGTATAGCACACTTGCAAAAAAATATATGTATATAATTATGTAAATAAAACAATTTTAAAACATCGGAGAATACGTAAAATGTGTACTGCAAATATTTTGCACATTATATTTAATTAATAAATTATATGCATTCATTTCTTATTGGAAAATTTGACTGATAATTTATAGAAAATTTCTAATTACCTCCCTTTATTTACATGAAATGTTAAATTCGGTTATACTTTTTATAAATAAAGCTTATTGGAACTTACAATATTGAAACATCTTAATTAGAGCATCATATTTATTCAATAAAACCATGAAAAAAATGTGTTACAGGATCTTTAGTGACACATATATTAGAGATCAGTAATAAACTTAGACAATCTTCAACAAGAAATTCAGAATATATTTGTTAGAGTGACGACAAAACAGGTTGTAAATTCCAATTAAAAGTTTTAAACTCAAGCACTGGGAATGTTTTATATAAACATTTATAAAATACTTGTCATCATAATATAGAACTTACCATTTCTAAAGAAAATACTAACAAAATGAAACAACGTACTGAGATAAGGTCGTGTAACTTTCTGGCAGTGCTGTCATTAGAAAGAAAAAGTTTTATTGAATTAATAAAAGAATTAAACTAGATTCATTTTTGACAATGTTTTGAAACAACGAATATATAAATTTCTAACAAGGTAAATGTTGATGCTGCACATCAAAGACGCCAAATGATGTGAACAGTCACATGCAATCTTGAAAATCGTTCTCTATTGCACTTGAATATCCGAAGCACTAATCAATTTTTCTTCATGTTCTTTGTATGTGCTCGTTGTTTAATAATTTAGTTGCATATTTTTTGTGAAAAAGTAGCACCTATTGCATAAATTCACAAAGTTATGTCATGTCTGAAATGTTTTGTCTGTTCCTGTCAGAATCCTTCAAAGTAAGCTAATGTAAATATTTGTGATACATTTAAGAAAAAACTCCTTTTTTTCACTCAGTTAATTTGTTTCATAACTTAAATGTTAATTGTTTTCATGAATTAGCACATGTTTTGCCTGTTTTGCAAAAAAATATTTCCGTTTCGCCCGTTTCGCAAAAAAAATCTCCGTTGCGTATTTCAGTCATACCCCTTGTCCCTGCTCGAATTTAGTTCCCGTCATAAGACTCTGAAAGCGAACGGTTAACAGAGAACCGACTCTCTGATAGTGGCGTGGATAAGGCTTTGTAATTTGCATCCTAATGTGGTAGGGAAGAGATATTGAGTTGTCCTGGTTTTCTTCCTTTCGTCAACGAAGACTAAATGCTAGCAAGCAGAGCATCATTTTAAATTTTGCGACAATTTAAGACGGAGCCGTATTTCAACAGAGGCGGAGCAAATGAAGTGAGTGACACTGCCTCAGTCGTTACCATTCTCAACCGTTAAGTTTTAGAACGATCGACTATAGACTTGCTCATTGGCGCGTTATCTATTAGGTAAATGAAATTAGATGTTGATAAAAAAAGAATATGATATTCAAAGAGGGCACTATCACTTCAGTTAAATGTTTATTTTAATTCCTTAAAGCTCGGTGACATGTTCCACATCAGAAAAGCTATTTTATTAGAAAATTTGACAAAAAACAAAACAGTGTGATGTTGTAAAAGCAAAAAATTAAATAAAAACAAGTCTGCACGCAGCGTCTAGTAACCAATTATTGATCGGGTGAATTATACTATTTAGACATGATTTCATGATTCTAGATTGCTTTAAATGATCTCATTATTTTATTTATTATCATATAAAGTGATCATTCTCAGGGCGGCACACCCGAATTACCCACAACGAAAACAAATCCCCCCCCGGGAATTATAGTAATGTTTCAAATAATGTATCTTTTATCGATCATTGTTGCTCGTCATTTTTTAATCAGAAAGGCTTGGAAAAATGTTTAGAAATTCCTACGAGGTAAAATAGTGTTTTTTTTTCAAATGTCATATATGCATTTTCAAGTAATAAAATATAGTATATAAAATGGTAAATATGGCAGTAGTATTAGATACACAGTGCTCAAATTTTATGTAATGTAGTTACTAATAATTGCTGTATAGTCCCTTTTGAAATGTAACATATACACACAGATAAGTAAGGGCATGTTTTAAACTCTATATACTATAGGTAAACACAGAATAATACATAATGTCATTAATAAAAAAATGCCATTTTTACAGAAATAAAGTGATAAATAAGTTCCTAAACGGGTTTACCATACAATTATGAGATAGTTTATTATTTATACGGTGGCAGAAGTGAGCACCATAATGTATATGAAAAGGATAAATTTGTATGAAAAAGAAAGTATTCAACAAAAAGCCCTGCAATACAATGTTTCTTCGTAAGTGTATTGTTTTTCTTTCAGTTGTCTTAGTCGCCCAGTACATTCAATTAGGGATGTTTTATTTCCGATCCCTTAAAGATCGTTCAGCACGTTATTATTGATTTATGCTTGTGGTATTTTTAGTTCTTTCTATTCGGCTATTTTCTAGTTGGGTGGTTTCAGTATTCCTCACTTGAATACTGTTTAAACACCCTTAGGATATGTGGCCTGCTTTTTAAATTTGTCTTTTGACAGCTTATCTGTGATATGAAGGCTTCATAAATTCTGATCCCCTTTCAAAATTTCATTTTTTAGTTCCACCGATTGTTTTCTGATTTAGGACACATGCATACGTTCATACACCGCTTTTCATGGAATGACACTAACATGTAACATTAAAGGTTTTTGATAACCAACTTTTGAACACATCTGCGGAGGTTTCTTAATTCAATATTTCACCATAACCATGATTAAATGTTGAATTCTGCTTAAGCCGGTGCTAGGGTCGTCGACAGTAGTTTGCAATTGCTATCATTCTTTGTCATATCTTTGTATGTTTGTTTTATAATGTCACAATTTTGAATTTATATTTGTGGAATATGCTTCGATACACACTGGTATTGTGACTGAGCAAATAAAGTACTTACCCGAAATTGGGCCTAAAAAGGGGGATTTCCTCATATGGTACAAGTATAAGAAAGTTCAAGAAAGCAGACTCAGCTCATCGCTATTTAGCTGAAACTAAAATATTTACTCTGTGTAAGTGTAGATAATGCTTAATGAGGGTCTATCCGCCCTAAGGGCACAAAAAGCAGTTTTCGCTGTCGAGTACTGACCCCGGACATGTCACCAGTCATGCCCTTAAAGAGTTAATTTTGAAGCACTAAGTGGTGATTATTTACCTCCATGCAATTTCCACGGAGTATTAGCCACAGGTATGAATTTTGAGGTTCAATCCTCACGCTCACGCACCCTAGCACACCATCCTGGTCGACTCAGAGCCTACTTTGTAGGGCCACTCCCCTCGGCTTTAGTCAGGACACCGGCAGTTAACTTTATGCAAGCTAAGTCGTGCCGCCGAGCTGAAAAAACCTGCGAACTAGCCGTATTAGACGTACATTGTAGCATTGGTTCTTTAATCATCTGTCGATGCCCCGTGTCTTCTCAACGACGTACACGTACGGAGGGGAATAGAGAAGTGTAAAAGATTTACTTTTAAGCTTTCATAAATTTGTATATGCGTTACAGGGTCTGCAAGCAATTCCAGAGGCTAAAGACAAATGTAACGCAAATTTTGTTATGGTTTTATCTCATAAATCTGATGTTAAAATGAAGATTTATCAATATTGTAAGTTTAAAAAAAGCATTACATGTAAAGATATTTCCGAATATAGAATTTCATGTTAATGAAAGGGCAGTAATAAGAAATTTATTTTCGATAAAGGGTAAGCCAGTTTTTTTTTCAATAAAAATGAATGCATTCATTTTAATGTTTAATGATATTGTATATAAACACTTGTTGTAGATATTTAACATTTTTCTTTAATGTTTGGAAATTGTTTTAGAAGAATAACTATATATATATAAAACTTCACTTAATTCTAGTTTAAGCCTTAATTACAACATTCAGGATCTTTAAAGGTGGTGAATTATGGGGGTATTATAATTATGAAGTACACAAAAACAGCTGGCGCTTCGTCAACTGTGTTTGAGTGTAATTGAACTGTATTGTACCTCTCAGTGACGAACTTATTTTTCACATCACAAAGGTTAAGAAAATGGCTTTGTATTACATTGAAAACAGAGTTACTTTGTGTACAATATGGAATTTATATGGATTCTTTTGAACTCAAAGGAATACAAACCAGGCTAGATGAATATTTAACAATGATTGAATACGGATTTAAGACTAGGAAAATGAAAATGATGATAAATTGATACAATTAGATACAATAATGGTTTGTACTATAATATCACAAGGTTTACCCTAGCCTAATGTTGTGTGATGTCGTGCTGGGCTCCTTGCGGGTAGTCCAGTGTTGCTCGATCGTCTTTGGGATGCGTCTATTCACCTTTCCTTGTTGATCTTGTTTTTAATAATTTATTGGTTATATTTTATTAGTCGTGAAATAAAACTACATCTTTTTATAATTAAAGTTTATCTCAAATGACATACTTTGCATGAATATTTTATCTACTGACTATATTCGAGTTCCGTTCTTTTTGACCATTACTCATATTCTGTCCGGTTACCTGCCTATTTATACTTAAAATATCAAAATAATTTTTGTTGTCAAACATGTTAATGTACATGAATAAGTACATAGTTATTTTTTTTTACTTTCTCTTCATATTTAGTGTTATCGTTATTTCATTTAAGGGCCTATTAAGTTAAAAAAAACAACAACAACAACAAAAAACAGAAGGAAAGATAACTGGAATAACGAGAAACCAACCGAATCATAAGAAGACATTTTATTGTTATACAAGCACTAACATAATTACATGTTGACATTATAAAACCCTCCGCACAATGAATTATGCATAACGGTAATGCACAGCAACCAATTCTGTAGTTTTTATAAAATATCAGAGTAGTTAAGTGATTCTAAGATATTTAAGAGCTAAACGCCTCCCGGCACTTACAATGCATGAATGCTTGTTAAATTTAATTTCCTGTCCACATTGACTGCTCTAATGTCTGATAAGAAGACTACATCAACGTGTCATTGCTGTGTCAAAATCAGAAATAATCTTCGGGGTTTTTTTATAAGTAGTTGTTACATAATTTTGCCTTTCTATTCAATCATTCATTCATTTAACAATTCAAGTATAGATCATGTCTAAATTATTACTTATATTGTATGGATATACAATTTTATAAAATTTAAAAATGATGACAAAAAGATAAATAATTTAGTCCTATATACTAGTAAATGTATATGCTGTTATTCGAAATTGTAAAATTGTGTCTATGCAGAAGTATTTATCAAAGGAGATATGTGTATGTTGATCTGAACTATCGCTTTCATGAATAAGTCAGGGGAATATTAGGATTAAACATTTTGTAGAACATTTTGTTCCTTGAAATTACTTGAAAGCTACATATAACAGCAAAGCGTTAAATTGATTATCTCTAAGCAATTCCAGAAATTAGTGCATGTATTTTTAAGAAATAATTAACAAACGTTAAATAAATATCGTCAAACTATTTCAGAAAAAATGAAACAAAGAGTACTTATAAACATATAAACACATTAAACTTCAAGAAGCTATTAATTATCATTTGACGTTTAATATTTGTCATGCAAAATGGTGAGAAATTGATATTTTCTTCTGATAAAAAGCAAAGATACTTTGTTCATCACTCCTTCAAAAGAAAGCAATGAGCATGTTTACACTCCTCCCGCACCTGCCATCACAAAAAGAAATGAAGCAAACCATAAAATACTATTGAAGAAAAAAAGACTCCAGTTTTTCATAGAGTTAGTTTTGCACCTACAGCTACTCCTGGAGTATTTCACCATATTTGTTTTGTATTTCTTTCTCATGCTTTGCCAAATTAATATTATTAAGCAAAATTAGGGTCTATTTAGCTGATAATTGACATTAATCATATTCACGTGTGTACCGTGTTTGGTTATCTAAATAACCATTGTGACATGATGGTCATAAAATCCTTCCACCTGTCGTTTGATTTACATTATTTCTAGTTTTGATATAGAAGAAAAATTCTTAATTTAAAATGATTTTCTGGTAAAGGAGGCTAATATCATAAATGTTGAAACACAAGCAAAAATTAGTCACTTTCTGTTTGCCACTGATTTGACTAATTCGACATTTGATTCTTTAACAAGATAAGGTTATCGGGTTAGGGTCATATTACAATAACAGGAGGAGGGCATCACAGGCTATTGATCAAAGCAGTATACAGTGTTAAATAGCATCGTGGATGGCGCATTCAACAGCGTTAGATAGTCGTGAACGTACACAGTGATTCCTTGCAAAATATTAATAAAATTCAAACGTTCGTTTTAGTTTTAAGTGAAGTTAATAAAGGAGTCGAGAGAAAGAAATGTCATTTAAGTAAGTTATTTCTTTATTATTCTAAACTTCTCTTTTAATTATACGAGTATATTTATTTTGTAATCTAAATTTAATTTGAATTCCTTATTTTTATATTAACGCAATAAAATGTTATTATCAATACAAAGAAGATATCCGGGGGACTTGAAAGAGTAATGTAGTGAAAAAATCGTTTATTTAGTGTTAATACCTACATTTAAAACGAGAAACATGTAGTGATATAAATATTCTTTAAGACTACATCGATCCATCTGATGATCTGTTTTATAATACAAGAAAAGATATTATGATTAGTGACATGATATTTTTATGCGTATAATATATGCATTATTTACATTATTTATGTATTATTTATGTTTTTATGTACTTGTATTATAAGTGTATTATATATGTTTTATATATTTACATGTATTATACATAATAATTATATAACATATTAAATGGAAATTTCTTTCATAACTTTTATCTACAAATGTTGTTACTTTACTTATTGGTTGAATACTCGTATATAACAGTTCACATATACCTGTTTCTACTTTTTAAAATTGTACGATGTGTTAGTCTTGATTTGCAATCTCAATTTTATTACTATCCGATAAATGAGACAATCGGTCTTTAAAACAATTTTAAATAAAATGGTAAAATGTATTGTATGTGTTCTTTGCTGAATGATATATCTATTATTGCTCTATATGGTAGAATTTGAAATAGAGACAAAGACGTTATTAAAATCTAACAGAAGTATTCAAGCAAAATTGACATTGGGTTTTATCGGAAAACATTCATAAATCGTTTTATTAAATTAACAAGGGCATGTTTTAATTTGAAGGAAATGTCAATGTTAATAAAGAGAAACAGAATGATCATACCGCAACAGAACTGTTTGTGTTTTTTATACACGTAACGTATGCGTTGGAGAATTCCTTAGATGTTATCAAAATCTCATTTCTTTCCGGTTGTTTTCGTCGTCTGTATTAGTCCGGTTTCCCTGGTCAACGTAGTACATGTGTGTAAAGTTGACGAAAGCGTGCGTTATTACCATTTACAATAGCGAATAATTTTTGATTAATTATGATTTAATAAAACAAACTGCATAACCTCTTCTTCTCCGGTTAAAACAGCTAGCATTATATTGAATAAAAAGTTTAGTCAAATACCGTTTATACTGAAGATATGCTATAGTTATCAAGAGATGTTAAATTTCAAAGGTAAAAGAGGAAAAAAAATGAAAATAAGAACTTCATAACTGTAACATTAAGTCGGGACAGGAATAATTGAAGACAGTGTATACATTTAAATTTCCGATGTATCGCATTTTAAATTTAAAAGCCCATTATGCCAAAGAAAAGCTTTAATTGTTATTTCCCAACAACATTTTATTTTTTCATCTCCAAAAAGATTACTCATTATCTAATTACCTGAACCACCTGTTGACTTTTGGCAATTTGTACAGTTATAGTAATTTAGTATTTTGTATGGTAGACAAAATACTACTGTGTGTACATTTCGCTACTGTTATGACAAATGGTTTCAGATTCAGTGCTACTATCTTCAGGTGAAAGGTATTTAACATGCTCTGAAACGATATTTTAAACGTTAAAAAATTCATATTTTCCCTTTCTCAAAAATGAAATATTTTTTGTTTATGAGGCATAATGTGCCTTTTAAATAAAATGTGTTACTGGTTCTTGAGTTTTTCTAGTGAAAATGATGTTTAGATATTTTTATTTAATTTTTATCACATCTATTCCCTTATGTATAAAAGAAATTAATTCAAACACCATTAATGAGTGACTACAATGCAAACCTTGCTATACAGGCATCATAATTGTTATTATAGATATTGGAAATGTATATCAACAATACGATTACGCGCATTTTATATCAAAAGATATGAATTTTAATTAAGTTATCACTTTATAAAATCAATTTTTATATTTTAACTTTTTATACCTTATAACGAGAGCAACAATTTTTTTCTGACATTTACCCAAAAGAAGTTTACATGTTATAAGTTATGAATCGATCTGAACAATCTAAAATAGTAGAACAATGTGTTTCTATTTAAGAGTAAAGTAAACTATTTTACATGACAAAAATATGCTTTTTATTATTCTTTTTCATTTATTTACATGAGATCAGTAATATTAGTTACCAATAAATGAGTCCGTCAATAGATATCAACATTTTGCTAATGATGTTGTATTATGTATTAATACATTCAAAATCCTAATGAGAATGAAGAAACATCAATTTAAAGTTACAGAATTCTATGTCTGGTTCATTTATCACCACCTCCCCATCAAAAGAAACACACAAACAGCAAAAACACACAAAAAAACAACACAAAACAACAACACTAACCACAAAACAAACAACAAAACAACAACAAGTCAAGACAAGTCAAATTTCCATTATTACACACATTTCATGTAATTTCCATTATTACACACATTTCATGTTAACATGAATAAATGTGATTAGTCATAAATACTATGTTAGTAGAGGCTCTTTGAACATATACAATGCATATATAATTGTAGTGGTAAAATAATTCGTGAAAAAAGTATTTTTTCTTATCATTTGCTTAACCACAGTTCAATTAACAATATATCAAAACTACAAATTGTTAAATTTCTTAGTAAATGAGTTACCACAGTGAACCGTGGAGAGTCACGTTATTTAGAGACAATCAAAGGGTATAATTTCTTTCTTTATTAGAATGATTACAATATAGAGAAAAAAGAAATAATAATGTTTAATAATAACAACTGACAAGCGACGTACAATTATGTACGACATATTTCAAACCTTTACAATGACATTTCTAAACTTATACTAAAAAGCTAAATGAAACATGTTTTATACTATTAGACAAAACTTATTACAAATATACACTTTGCTGTGGGTAATAACTATTTTCTATAAAAAATTAATCAATGAGATATTCGTATAAACAGTCTTGGAATGTTAGTTATCAAATAAGAGTTGGATACTAATTAAATTATCTTAAAATTATTTTGTTAACCAATTTACATATTTTCAAATATTCGCTCTTGTCTTCTGTGTTAATAAGTTCTTCTAGCTTGAATGTATTTGCGCGCCTGTAATAGTGAAGTTTAAAAATAATCTTTCTGTAATCATTAAGCAAAGCGCATTCAAATAAGTAATGAAATTCAGAAATTCATCGCCTATCTTATTGTTTCAAGAGGTACATGTTCTTTGATTGATTGGCATTCGGGCACAATTTCCGTTATCTAATGCTACTTGTACGAAATTTTATCATGTAACAAAGAAAAGTTTTAGGAGTTGATAAAAGGTTTTTTTCAAATTTAAATTCTTTTTTGAATATTCTATAGAATGTACTTTTGCTAGAGTTTTCAATAAGGGAATACCAATTATTTAGTAAAATATCTTTAATTTTATGTCTTATTGTTAGTTTCAACCACTTATCGTTTTCGAAATTTGTGTACCCCATATATTACATAAACTGCAATTTATAAAAAAAATGTCTTAAGTTTGCAATCCAAGGAATTTTCCCCATATTATTTTCACTTAAGTTCTTTGAAAAATTATCTGTTATATTATATAATAAAGTCGACAATTTCTTATGATGATTATTTACATCGTGTTTTTAATCGAGCCCAAACACGATTATTCTTTCATTTATATCAATAGATATCGGCAGGCAACATGTTTCTCCGTACACTATATAATTTGGTGTGGATCGTTTCATATCTAAAATATATTTTAGATAATTTATTTGGACTCACTTCTATATTGCAATATCCCCATATTTCCTCCCAATATAGATGAATAAGTTTAGTTATTTTATTAAAAAGATCTATTTGAATATTAATGTTTAACTAGTCGATTTAGTTTCTCATTAAAATATACAACAACAACAGCTAACATTGTTAATGCCGTTGTACAGCAAAGTGCAATCATTGCTTACATGCTAGCAGATTGTGTCCGTTTCTGTTGTTTATGTATGGCTTCGCAGCAAAAAGTACATTAACGTTAGCGTTGTTGTAAAACAAAGCCAAAATGTAATGTTACAAAAAAGAAAGGTAAGGTTTAAATTTCGATAAAAGACAAACCTTTTTGTTTGACTAAAATGTTGAATAAAATAAGTACCATTTCTTCATATTCCTTTTGAAAAAAAAATGATAAGAAATTTCATTTTATTATTTATACCTAACTTAAAATCTTCTATAACTTGAATGATGTCATTTCCCAGTTGACATAATTCTGTAAGTTATGTGTATTTAGTAGGTAAAGATTCCCTATAAATCTAAATTTTATATAAATCGCGTAACACATAAGTATTCGTATAGTGCAAAATTGAAATTTATAGAAATGGAACAATTTTTAACACTAAACAAGAATGCCTTTTCAATAAAAATATCACCCTAGCTAACCCAATTTGCGTGGACATTTCCCTAACAAAGCCAAGCATTAGAAAAATAAGCTCTTGGTAGAGGCTACCAATGGTATTTTCTGCAAACAATTTTGAATTAAACATAATATTTATAACCATTACTTTCCTTGACACTTCTCACATTTTTAGTTTGGTTTCACGTCGCACCAATACAATATAGGTCCAATGGCGACTTTCGGGCTTTACTGGTATCCCTCTGTACGTTATTTCAGGCACAAATTGTCACCTGAGTAGAACCATCAACGTTACCCAAGCTAGCCGGATAGCTTTCATACTTGTAGAATCCGACAGCGTTTGCTTTGCTACCCTCATTGTCTCTTGTTAAAACCAACGTGAATGTTTTAACTAGATTTACTTACTAGATTTAGTGGTATAAAATTAATATGTGGTAATCTTTTATTGAGCCTGCTTTTAACCTGCGCACATTAAATGACATCAGCAGTTCAAAGGATTGACATCGTAATAGAAACACCCACCTTGGCTCATCCGTAATTTAACTTCGTATGTCATTTGATGTACATGTTTTTAACTAAATTAACCTTTTGACCCTTGTTATCATTTTATATGTCTCCTATGAAATATTTGAGTTGTCGCCTCTATAGTATTTTATTATAATAAACAATAACAAACCAGCAGTCTGTCCAAAATAAATAGTCAAAAGATCGTAAATCCCAGCATTGTTTTCTCCAGCCATCATTTATTATTGTTCAATTAATCAAATAAATCTTATGTTACTTCCTATAAAACAGCAAACTCTTCTGTATTTTTCCTAAATTTTATCTTCCCGAAGGGACCATAACATTTGGTGACAGACAATAAAAATTCATTTTCTTGGACCGATCAAGAAATAATTAATGACCAAGGCGGCTATTTGATCCTAAATAATTATGTGAAATTGAATTAGTTGTCCAAATAGTTAGTATTCCATGCAGATTGTGTTTCAATTTAGAAGGAATGAATTTTATCATGTCACGCCAATTGTTTAGTGTGAGCAACTTGAACTTTATAACTAAATGGGAGTTAGTTGCAGGCAAAAAGGAACATGTGTTTCCTGATTCATCATCTCGCAATAATCATGAGACATCATGAGCGTAAAGCCCCGGTCACATATTCACGGATAATGCCACGGAAGAGCTACGGTCTAATCGTTCACGGATTACTACGGAAATGTGAAATTCCGTAGTCCGCTACGGTTCCAGTACGGACACACAACGGTATAAGTACGGAGTCAGACGGATTTACCACCAAAATTCCCCGGAGAGACACGGATTGTTACGGACCGACACGGTTTCATGCGGAGCGACACGAATTAGGACGGACGCACTACGGATACACTACGGTCTGCTACGGTATAAGCACGGGTTAGTACGAATAAGTACGGTCTGATACGGAGAAGAACGAATTGATACGGAGAAGAACGAATTGCCACGGATCTATACGGACCTAATACATCCGTCCACAATCTCTTGCATAAATGCCCCACAAGAAAAGAACACCTGGAAAACGAATTGCAGAGTTTAATGATTTCGGCGGAGAGGATTCGGCCTGATCGCGTCTGACCACCGAGACACATCAGGTCCGATAAAAGTGAATTTCTTGAAGGACGCTGGGTCCTCAACAAGTTCGGCCATGAGAGCCTCATACTAAACATGAAGGGGTCTTCGTAAAAGCCCATCTCCAGTCCACCATCTTGCCTGTCCTCTCTTACCTGATTAGATATGGACTAGTAATCATTAAAAAAAGTGTTGATCAAAACTGCTTCTCTTTTAATTTTAAAATGTGCCGTTTTTTTACAATAATATTTATTATCGTGAATGTTTATGTTTTAAAAATATCTAAAAAAGCTTGTTAATTAATCTTCTTATAACTCAAGGGTCAGTGTCCAAGGCTTATGAGACACTTCGTTTTATGAACATATTTACTCAAATTTCACGATCCAATGTTTGTTAAATGTGTAACATTAAATGTTATTACTCTATTACTTAAGAATTGTAGTACGATATTAATATATTTTACCTCTATGCATGTCATCTAGCAGCTCGACCACTGCCTGCGCATTCTGAGCCATTTCAATATAAAATTGCAGCCAGTAAATGGCAATTATCATTTATTGAATGTTCCCGCAAATATGTCTGTTTTTAACAAGAAGGTAGTACCCTTGGAAAGTACATGATACTTAATTCATCCGTTCTAAACAGTGGTGGACCGTACAAGTCCGTGTTGCAACGCAATAAACCGTATAAGACCGTGCTAATCCCTGCTTCTCCGTAGTACAACGTATTACGATCGTGGCTTTCCGTATTAATCCGTATTAAAACCGTAGCTTAAACGTAGGTTATCCGTACCAAACCGTGGAAATCCTTGACAAGTTGGTGGGCTACGAATCAGTACGGACTAGTACGGTTTTCGTACGGACCAGTAAGTATCGGTACGTTTTAATACGGACTAGCAGGGATACGCTACGGTTGATTTTTCCGTAGCAAATTTTTGTGCATGTTCAAAAATTGTCAAGGATCGCTACGGATATACCAGGACTACTACGATTGATTACGGTTACAATACGGAGAGCTACTGACCAGTACGGGTAGCTACGGACGATGCCGGAATTAATCCGTGGCTCTTCCGTGGGCGTATTCCGTGAATATGTGACCGGGGTATAAGGTTTCCGAATAAAGTACGTACACTTATAGGAAAACACTTAATTTTTTGTAATATGATATGTTTAAAATAGCAATGGAAAATGTTCTCCATGTACTGCCTTAAGAATTGTGATTAAGAATTATTTGTTTGCAATATTTCAGAAACGATAAGTGTGGTTTATGAATAGACAATGTTGCCACTTATAGCGTGCAAAAATTATGATTTATTATATACTACTCTAGTATATTAGATAATACAAACAAACGCTAGGGCGCAAGTCAGAAATAAATGTAAACAAAACAGCCATCTAATAAAAACCTATGCATTTATTTTTATAATCTCTTCAGATGAAGTAAACCGACTTTTCTATTTGTAATTCATAAAATGACGGAAGTAAGAATTATTAATCTTCATCGACATTAATCTTTAAGTTAATGTAATCATACAGTATAAAAATGAAGACATTTCAAGTGAGTAGACATGGACACATTTTGCGTTACATCAAACGGTTTTCTAATAACATAATAACGTGGAATATAATCATCACATGACTGTTAAATGTCATGTTGTTGTTAAATGTCAATCTTAAGTCTGCAACATTAGTGAAGAACAGAAAAAAATATTTGGTCAGAAATGAATCAAGTTTATGTTGTAGCTGTTGAAAGACAGCACATGGAATAATTAGGTTTTTTTGTATTGCATATCTTATTTGTTGGGTGAAATTTATTAAGACTTTTCACTCTCTTATTAGATATATGTCATGGTTTGAACTTATTAGATATGGTGTTAGAGGTTAACGTGTAACGTAATTACAATAAAGTATGAAAGTGTACGGTCCAGAATAAAATATCAAAACTTACTGATAGATCTAATTTTGCATGCGCGGCAGGCGTTGTGTAGATGATGTAATGATTTTCAGAAAAAGCAGAGTAGGTTTAAAAGAGAAAATATTAACAAATTTGGTAACCAAGGTAACTAATGAGATTTGGTAAAATATATAATTATGATAAAAGTAAAATATTAGACGTTATTAAATCAATGCATGAAAGTGTCAGGTAGACAATAAAATATTAAATTTTTATCAATCTACATCTGTGTCGGGCGCTTCGGAAATAACTGTCAATGTAAAAAGAAAACTAAAATAATTATTTTCCTAAAGCATAGTATTTCATTCGTTTATGCAGCAGAAATTTGTTTTACATCTCACTTAATTAGGTTTAGTGTTTTTCACAACCAGACAGATTTTTTTTAAAAAGCTTTTGAAATACAATCTTATCAAATTCATTTTATATGCACAATTTGATTTGATTTAATTTCCATGCATAACTGTAAAATACAAAAAGACAACAATTTTAAACTATGTTTTAGAATAAAGAAGTAGTTATGATTGTTAAATTAAAAGTAAGTGCATTTAACCTTTTTGAAAAAGCTGTAAGGCGTTTTAATACAAATGTAGAACATTTTAATGACAGAGAATTCGGACGAACAAGTCAAAAATGTGAAAGAATGAAACGTGTTTAAAAATACTTGCCAAAAAGCATACAAGTTAAAATTTAAAGGTAGAGGTCACACAATTAAAATTGTAAACACCTTATGTAACAAACAAGGGGGATCGTAGTAAGAATCTGTGTATTAACAAAATATTAAAATAGTGTGACATATGATTATTGTGTCATTGAATGCTAACTATAAAAATAAGTATTTTCTTATTCGTGTTTTTAAACTTTTCATATATTTTTTATCGACTATTTGACTAATTGTAATTTGCATAATTATACGTATGGACAACCTGACTAACTTTTTCTGTCAAATTTTAGTTACTTTGTATATTCATAATATCATATTGATACAACAGGAATCAATATATGGCACATTAATCAAATCTTTAAATTAATCAGCACAATAAGATTAATTTGTTTTAAACAATTCATACACTCAACAAGAAGATTCTAGGGCAAATCGGGAACCATTAACGTCGCGTACAACAGTAAAATTACAAGTTAGGCAGACAATTTATTTTGTGCCTTTAAATTTTAACCATCCATATGTTTTTAAATGTTCAAATCTTTTTCAGAGTGACAATTCAAGCTATTTTCTACGTTCATGTAATCGTCATATCTGCAACAGGAAGAGGTATTACATACATATATTATATCACTTGTATACATATTATATCACTTGTCTACAAATACTGCTCATGGGAAATACTTAAAGTGTTCCCTGTCATCAGTTGTTATTTCAATGCAAGCAAAATCAGCGTTTATGTTTACACAAAAGAGGTCTTGCTTGTTGCTATTAATTGAGTATTTGGAGAGCGTCATTTTTAACATATTTGTGTATTTATCCTAACGTTTGTTATTTCTCTTGTGAGACATAGAACTACTCCAAAAGATAAAAAGTATAAACTTGAAAACATTCGCTTGTTTCCCAGCAATTACACAATATCACATTATTCAGTACATGTATCAACCTTGAGAATTGACACTCACCATAATGTCATTTCTTCCTATATAACGGACTTACACGTATATAGGGCTATTTTAAGTCTTTAGTAAACAAAATATGTTGAACCTCCGTATAGAAATTGTACAAGGTCAGCAACACAACTTCATCAATAAAGAGTTATCGAAATACTTAAGAAATATAATATACATTAAATTCAATCGAATTTCATTTTCGTATATTGAAAGATAATGAGAGACGTAAGTGGCAATTTCACATTTACCTGAAGTAAATACGGGCATAATTGTAGAGAACTCCGATTACATGATGAAATTTTGCCACGAATGTAAATCCTAGAAACAAAGTTATTTGTAAGTTATTTGTAACAATTCTATTATGGAGATATTTTTCTTTAAATGTTGTTGCTCAATGTGAAAGCAATTTCATGGTTGCTATAGATGAAAAGATAATGTTATTTATTTTCCTTTAGATGAGATCAAAGAAGCAGCAAGTATCATATTCAATACGCTGAAACACCTGCAAAATGATGACACAGGATCACTCACAACCTTTAATGAGCAATTGGAACCTAGTCCTAATATAGATATGAATTATGATACTTTGAGGACAATACATGGTATGGAAAATTCTTTTTTAACAAATAGTGAGGATATGAAGCCGAAGAGGAGCTGGGAGGATGTAAGCCTGATATGGAGAAAGTCCCCAAAACGTGCATGGGAGGTTGTTAATAGGCTCTGGCAGAATCCAGAAATAAGAAGCAAATATAAATCATATATTGAAAACGGTAAGCGAAGCGAGGAACTAGTAGAAAATACCCCAGTGCAACAGAACAAGGAAACCCCTTTATGGTGGTCCGAAGAATTAGGTAACGATCCTGTGGTACCGATATTTGAGAGTAATTTTGCAGAACGTGAGGAACAGTTACCGGAGTCTACCAAACGAGGCTGGGAAACTGTGCATCCAGGATCCTGGAAGAATAAGAAGACCTCAAGTAAACGGACTAGTGTTGCAGCAATGAATAAAAGAGGTTGGGAAGAGCTTAACTGGAAGAGAATTGCAAGTGGTGTTATCTTTAAAAGAATACCTAATCAAGGACACGAAATCTTTAACTTTTATTCCAATTTCCCTAAATATTTCGACCAGGAATTTAATGATAAGCAATCATTACGCACTCGACAAGAGATTTATGATAATCTATCGCCTTACTTTCTGACAAGTAAAGATATACTGACTGGAATCATGAACATTAAGGACGGACATGTTAGTTATCCACTGCACGGGGAAAACAGTAACACTGATATTAATCGTGATTATCTTGAGACAGGCCAAAGCGGCGAAGTGTTTGAGCCTTCAACATTTGAAAAATTATGCCGATTGATGTTTAAGGATCATGCAAAATGCAGAAATGATGCTAAAGATGATCAAGGACCAGATTGATATTATTTTTTTCTATAAATCTAGTTATTGAACACACTATAAGGAGATGTAATGTTAAAACATGCATAGATACGAACATGTTAAAACACAATGTTTCCTTCACATACATGTAATCTTGCATCAGTTGTAAAAGAAATTCTGGCACTCGCTAAAATATGTTTATGATAACATTGGCTCAAAACAATCTTTACCTCTATAGAGTATCCTCGTTATGTTACCATTTGCTTATAACCTCGTCATCCCTTTATCATACGTGTATCAGCTTTGACAGCGGCCTCGATGGTCTTTTCAAATCCTACTGCACTATTCAGTGAAACTTTACATACTGAGAAAAGATGGGTAGTCGTCTTAGAGAAACATTGTGAAAGAAATTGACGATATTCCACTATCATAAGAACTAATTAGTTAACGATTATATGTGCTTAAAATTTAGTTCAATGTCTATATAAAAGTCAATCAATTTCAAAGAAATATTTGTGTTAAATGTTCGTAAAGCATTACATTAGGTTTAATTATACAAACAAGTATGATGCATGGAAATGCATTTTATTTGGAATTTTATTCAGATGATTTTAACATTTAACATTTTAACAAGATTGTATAAGATTAAGCCTCGTTACTAAATAAAAACGGAAAGGTCGTATTTCATAGCATTATTTTAAGCAAAAACTATACAGGTTCACTAAATTTCAAGCCCTTAAATTTGGATATTTTATTGAAGTCAAGGGCCGATAAGTTAAACATGGGTATGACAAATTTTCTTTATGGAATGCTTGGTCTCAACACGATGGGATTCTTTAAACATTAGTGTTCTATATGTCTTCAGTTTAATTTTTGTCCAATATGTTTAAAGAAAATGTCAAAGGTTTAGGCAAAGAGAGTTTTAACAAACTACCATTAACCAATTCTGAAGATGTCGATAATACCTTTGTAGGATGTCAGCTACTTAAAGAGCAGAAGAAGAATAAAGCCTTTCTAACCTTTTGTGTGAAATATTTGCTAATGATTAGCAAAATATGAAAAAAAGGGCAGATATCTAAACAACAGGCTCGATGAAATCTCAATCAAGCCGAGTCTGCAATTATCATGAATTTTTTCAGTTTTTAATGCTTTCGAGGGATCACTTGTTTCAGATTTTTTTATACATCACAACAGCAGGTGTCAAGTGTTGCGCGACAGCCGTAAAAAGTTACCCCGTACTTCACTTCAGTGATGTTATATTTTTCTGGTTCTTTGGAATCGTTGAGCCCAGCACTTTTAAGTGTTGAGAATTGAGTACCGTTCAAGCCGGTGCTAGAGGGCGTGAGGGATGTTGCACTTTTTCATTAGCCCTCATGTACAGACTCAATCAAACCGAGTCTCTAATGTTCATGTAATTTTGTTGTTTTAATGCTTCCAAGTGATCCTTTTTTTCAAGATATATTTACATTCTAATAAATTCCGTTATACAGTTTTTAGTTTGCTTATATGCCTACATGTAGTTATATCATACGTTTTAAGACATGTAACCACACAAAACGCTTTAGACATTGATATGTGCAGTATTTTTTATTATTGATCAATACCGACATTGTTACACTTAGTTAAACCATCTTATATTAGGAAACAAACGATCATATCTATAGTCGTATATTGAGTAGTTAACCGTAAACAAATCATTTAAAAATACTTGTTATTAAAATAAAGTATGTGATGCAGAATGCTGCAGCAACGTGGCAAGATGCTGATATAGTCATTTTGAGGTAATATGTGAATCATTCTCTTTTTTTAATACAAGCAGAACAACAATACTTTCCTTTCAAATTGTTTGATACTTTTTCTGCCCTTCATCTGCAAAAACTTCTCAAACGACAAATAACAAAAATTATATAACATGCAAAGTACTAATGTTTATAATTTATCGCATTTTAATTAGAAACTAAATTGAATATCGGTTGCATCTTTATCATATGAGTTATACAATGCCAAAAGAAATCTCATTTAAACGTGCTTAGTTTAACGTTATGCTTCGAATTGTTTTATATGGCTTACTTCTATTACTATGTGACGGCGGTTGAAAACTCCCGGGGTATGTGGAAAAGAAACCATTTGAAGTTTTGAAATAAATCGTAATGGGTGGCAATATAAAGGGAAAACATTATATACATGTATCAGCAATGACCAAATATTGACTTTGAATTTAGATTAATGTTTGATTACAGCTCTATCAGCCTACAAATAAAATTGCTTTAAGTGTGATTCGGAATCCCGAAGGATTTTGCCCTCCACTACTGTAACACGTGACAATGTTGAATAAATTATCTTTTCTTTTAGCGTTAGCTACAATGTCACTTATGTAGAAGAATATGCAATTAAAAGAAAAAAAACACGTTTTCAAATTTCTGACGATTGTGTCAACTTTCTGTTTCAACGATCAGTAAATTATTATTTTTACATTTAATTTAACTTTTAATCATTTTATCATCAGGATACATGCTGCTTTAAACAACTTCAAACGCAATTAATGTCATCTAAGCAACTTTTCTTTTAGTTTGAGTGTTCAATAATAAAAATAAATGCTATTTGTAACAACATTACGCGAAACGAATATCAAAATTTGAGATAAAAATTTAATTGATTATAAAATTTATTTTTAAAATCAAATATTTGAAAAGGTTAGCACTTATTAGAATTTGATTTTCCGATATGTTAAAAATGCGCCTACCCTAAGGGGTTATACATATAATGTATATTTAAAACCATTGCTGCGAAATAATGAATAAGTAATGACAAACACAAAAGCTACATACAGAAGCACCTTTTTAGAAAGTGTCTGTTTATATCATTTGACATTAATGAAAGTTTGTTATATTGCTCTTTTCAGGTATTTTCAATACATTTCATTTGTCCATACATTTGCTTTGATTTGATGCTTATGAATAAAAAAGAATGATAAATGAGAATGAACGTTTCAATATAGAAGCAAATGTTGTCATCGGTCTCGTGCGATTCATTGTAAAAATAATCAGCAGATCACTCTAGAGCAATGTACAAAGTTTAAAAATAATAAATGCAGACTCGGTATGACTAAGTTTGTTCACACGAGATAAGACAAAGTGGAACATCTCTCACGCCAATAGCACCTCACGTCCCTCTTAAGCAATATTCAAGCTTCAGCAATGAAAAGAATTGGAATCAAAGATTACTGAGGAACGAAAAAATATAACAAAACATCACAGTTTAACTATCGTTATTTTTTACGCAATGCAGATATTGTTTCCATTTTTATATCTATGGATTTTTCAGCCAGTAAGTTTTGAACAATACAAATATAATGGATGCTTTTTTATTCTGGTATATAAGCTTTTCAGTTTTTATATTCAGCTTTTCTGAAGGATAATATTTTAAGATAAGTCATTACATATGACTGTCAAATCAAAACAATTAAGGCGGAAAAGAAATGTTGCCGTCGATAAAATAATAAACAATAAGGAAACATTTATATGTAAATTATTAAAGCGTTTCCCGATTTTCAATTTTAAAATTGAAACGAACCTCACTTGCGCTCTATAAATAGCTCTCGGGGGGGGGGGAGGCTTAACAGTGATATAATGCACTTTTTAAGATAAAATTAACACAATTATTCCTTTTAAGCAACAAAGAATGTTTCCAACAAAAATAAAAGGGCCGCTTCAGACTATATACGTTTAAATTACTTCATTTACATCGTTCCATTATTTAGTCAGTTGTGTCTTACTTAAATGTGTATCGTAGAAACTGACAAACCTTTTACAATCCTAATATCTATACCAATTAACTAACATTTGTTGTAATATTTAATGACTTGTAATTTCATTTGGCCATCAGATCATGCTGCAATCATAATCGGCGCTCACCTAAATATTCCTGGTGTCATTCTCCTGACATTTTCATATAATTGTCTTGTAATAAACAAAGGAAATTTAGAATGACGTGAATATCATTATAACACTGCTTTATGCAAATATTTAGGGTATAGTTTACGAAATGTAACCATACTGCATTTTGACTAGTGTATCTCTACTTTATTCTGTGTTTACTTGATCGTTTCAAATCTCATAAAATTGTCCAACACAGCAAAAAGCATGGTGTATTGTTAAAAACGTTCTACTTAGATGACATCCTGACCTTGTTATCTTAAAGTATTTTTTTTATTTTTGGATGATTATAATTATATCTGTATTATCACATTCATAGTCGGGTCTTAAACAAAAGCAAACTACCCTTCTGCAATTAGTATACAATTAAACTTTTGTGAAACACACGTTGATTTCTTCAGCCATCATTGGTCAGTGTTTAATTATTAAAGCAATTGTAATTTATTACTTCCTTTAAAAACAAATTGATTCTGTTTTTTAACTTCCTAGAAGACATATGATAAAAAATATTTTTCTTTGCCTGATACAAAAATACCAAGGTTGGGGTATTTGATCCTAATTGAGAATGAGGAATCAAATTACTTGCCCAAATACAATGTAGTTAGTATTCCCTGGCGATTGTGTTTCAATTTAGAAATAATGGATTTCATGATGTCACATCATTTGTGATGTTAATAAAGACCCTTGTTAGCAACATGAAACTATTAATGAAATAAGAGTTAACTACATGCAAGAAAACAAATAAACACGTTTTTGTTACAATTGCCAAACAATTGCCAAATAAGGACAAAAAGATGATATAAAATCATACAGATACTTAAAACGTGTAAATGAACCCAACGGTGAAAAGGCGCGATTGTAAAATTTGAAAAACTATTTACTGGGATGTGAAATAAAATTAGCTCCATATATTTTATTCCGCTGACCCGGCTCCTTTCTAAAATATAATCTAAATGTATTTTTATATACATTTGCATATATAACATTCTATATTAATAGGCAATTTAAGAATGATGAATAAAAGTGGTGTTGCCCCTCACCGCTGTGGATTCGAATCCCGACAAGGACATTGGATTCTTTCATGTGAGGAAGCTATCTAGCTAGCTTACGGAACGTCGGTAGTTCTACTCAGGTGCCTGTTCGTGCCTGAAATAATGCACGGAAGGGCACCCGAGGTCTTTCTCCTTCAGTAAAGCTGGAACGTCGCCATATGACCTATAATGTGTCGGTGTGACGTAAAACCCAATTAAACAAACAAACAAGTGTTGTGTGAGAAATAATACGAGTCATTTCGAGTTTATTTATAGGGATTCCAGTTGACTAATAATGCGAGCAGACTTCAGTGGTGTATGGTATATTTATTCTTTAATAGTACTTAATCGTTAATTTACAATATCTTTTGTTTTCTTAATTTCACCTACAGAGATGGCAACATAATCTAGATTGAATGTTCCAGGCTAAAATGTTAACAAAGAAATAATTATAGTAATCACACTTGCATTGAATGTCGAATTACTAGTAAGTCCCGTATATACAGGTTTTTTGAAATTCTTATGTACTTACTTGAAATATCAATTAGATGCAATTAAATGTAAACAGTTAATTCAATATCACATGGCCGATACTATTATGTTGCTGAACTTGACTCATGAAAGACAAAGGTTCAAACCCACTAGCTGATTGTCTAACCAAGATGACCAGTATTGACGAACACCTTTTAGTGAGTCTCTTTACTTCAGAGTAAATTGCTATGTCGGGAATTGGTGCAAATGTTATAAAAAAATTATGTTATTTTATATCAAAAGTGCATGTATATAACTAGTAGGTAATTATATCGTAACTTAAATGTCAGTGACAATCTCCAAATGGACAATAAAACAATTAGAGACACGCAATTACCTTTTTCTTTGAATCTTGAATCGTATAAAAGGAAGCAAATATGCTGATTAATTTAAACAGATTGACTTACCTGTCACACATCCATTATTATCAAATAGACTTATGAAGCTATAATTATTACATCTTATGGATTGACATTTAAAAAATGTGTATTTCGATAACGTTAATACATTATTAGAAAATCGTTTGATGTTGCTCGTAATGTATCTATATCTACTCAACTGAAATATCTGAATTTATGTAATAAACTTATAGACTAAGATTACACTGACTGATATTCCTCATTACGTTGTTAGGAAGCATTATCAATATTGAGAGTTTTTTATTCTTACTATTATCTGATTTGAATCTTTCATATGATTTAATAAAACATATTAAAAGCATTTCCTAGGTCAATATGTTTTTCGTACAAGATTGTTCCCTACCTTACAATACACTGGGATGTACAAATGTGACTTGCATGTCAAGCTCCGAAGCCTATTCAACCAAAGGCTGCTAGTCACTATATTTGACACCAAACATCTCGCTTCGGGAGCTCAACTTACCGTTGTAATGCAAGATACCATAATACTCTAGAATTTTGCCCTCTGGTGTCCAGCGTAACGTATTAAATTTATTTCAATTCTATAACTGGCATTTTTTAATTTTACCGAAATATATATACAGTATATAACTGTTTTATATTTGTTCCCGTAGTGTGAGACATTTGTCCGCACATTTATTTATGTTACATATATAAATGAAACGAAACATTCCAAAAGCTCATGGTACAGAATGTTTAATTCCTAGACAATAATACATAACTATAGCTTTGACTTAGCTGAAATTTATCTGGTCAAGGTCCCAATGAGAAAAAGCGTGATTCAGTTAAGGCTCGATTTTACCTCAAAGTAATCATTTTTCAACAGAGAGCATTAATATATATATTCATCTGGAATAGTCTGACGAAAATAGTGCGTTGAATTCCTAAGTCAGTCATCCATGCTGTTCAAACCCATAATATGTCTCATTCCCACTGCCGAGCTCTTCGTTACTATCATTCTCATCCTTACCCATCATTTCCTTCTTTATCTATTGCTGTTGAAAAGCAGTAAGCGACCTTGCCAATGGCTTATCATCTGTTAATAATCCAGAAGCTGTCATGATATACTATGTTTATATTAAATAAATGGATAGTGAGTCTTGATGGGATGAATGACCTTTTGCACCTTGCTTTGTATAGAACTTATGTAATTCGAATTTCATTATATAATCATTTTGAAAAATATATCAAGTAAGGAAATGTTGATGAATCATTTAATATAGACAAGAAATATTAGTAGAAATAAATGAATTAATTAATCTATATATTTATTGTCGCTTGTAAGCGGCAATTCTTATTTCACATTTTAAAGGTTGAAAGGTACAATGTTTAGACCAAAATACTAAAAATGACTTCTTGACCATGTAGAACTCATGGTACATAAACATATAAAGTTTTCAAGCAATAGCATCTTTTTCGTATTGAAGTAAATTACTATAAACCAACATCACCGTTGACGTCGCTGGGTTAGTTTTGGCAAAAACTGAGCTTTTTCTTCTATAAAATACAGTGTTACCCATCTGTACTAACACAAACCTAGCATTATGTTGCTATAATTCCAAACGAAGAACAAGCTAATGTTTATTTAACAGTGTATTAAAATTAACGTTATTTTGCTAAGCATATGTGTACGATGATTATATCAAATTATTTCTTCTTTGTAACTTTATCTATATATTAGATTATCAATATCTCAAAATATAAAAAGTATGATGTATAAACAAGATACCATTACAGATAGGAGGAACAGGATATACTGTGATAAAAACAAACAAAAACTTAAGGAATTAACAATTTATTATAAATACTTTTTGTTCAATATAATACACCAAATTTAATTTAGTTCTTCTTACAAACCGCATGTATTTCCACAATTCGTTCTCTATCAGTAAAACAAGCACAAACGTATAAAATATAACAAAATGAGATAAAACTGTACAATGATGACGTGAGGAAAAGTGGAAATTTCAGCATATAAAATTTAATTTAAACAATAAAAAAACATAACAGTATCAATAAAACACTATCTGCAACAGTTCCTTTTCACATCATAATATCTGTTATTAAGACTGCTTGAACTTTTCAGGTTAGGTAAACGTGGCTTCATGTACCTATATGGCAAACAGGACATTTATTCAATGCAAATTTTCCGACTGAAATTGAATAAGCAATATGTATTGATTTATCATTTTCGTAGAAAATTTAATCTATCATTTATCCGGATTTTACAATTTAATCACACACAAATTACAACGACTACGGAATTGAAATTGGAGACTAATCTTAATATTTCGCCTTTATGCTGTGTTCTAAACAATCCACTGTTCTGACCATCTCACCAACATAATATAGCATTGTATAAAAAGGGGAAAAACGTTAATCATACCGAACCTACGGAATATAAAAAATATTTTTTTTTATCTTTATACAAAAAAAATTTAAAATTGAGAATTTAAAATATTCAAGCAGATGCTCTAATTTTCCTAAATAAAACACCAAAATATTTGTCAACGATTTGTTATAAAGGGTTATAAAGCAAAATTTGTAGACGTATTCTTATACTACACACAATCTACAAAATCTATATTTCATAAAAAATCAATTAATTGTCATAATGTTTACATAATGTCTCCTGGTATGAACATACTTGATTTAGTTACGAGATTTACAAATGAGGAAACATTTTGTTAACAGTTTGTTATAAAACACTATGAAACATAAACGTTACAATAAAAAATGCCTCAAAAAACATCAACCCACTTTCACGCGCACGTAATTGCAACATGTGTCCCATTTCTAATCTAATTTGCATCGACGTTTCATCAATAAATTATATCGTACATTCAATAAATCAGAGTCAACAATTTCGTTTTGCAAACGTTTACATAAACATCATTTGTGAGCATATCAATGAAGACGAATTGAACAACAAAACCTGGAGTAAATGTGTCGCTGGATGCTTTCCATCCTTAGTAACATTTAAACGTGTTCAATAAACATACGAAAATTGAAGTTTTAAACAAGAATTCTTTGCCACACTTATTCTAAGATAACGTCCAGTGATACAGTCAGAAAATTGAATTAAATAAGAAGAAAGAAATAGCATTCACGACATGCACGCAATCATGCAGACTTTGGCGATGTTCGGATGAAAATATTTACAAGCACTTTTGCGATATGTATGAGCATAGTTTAAAAATTGACAGTTAATATAAGTCAAAGAGGTCACAATTTATATAAAAAAATGATAAAGAACCTTTCATTTGAACGCATCAAAACATTTTCTAATGTCCTTTGAAACAAGGTAAGGCTGAAATGTTGCATACAATATTTATATACTTATGAATTTATGTATTCAAAAACTTTTGTATTTAACATAAAACAAATATTTGAATATCTTTTTTTATCGAATTGTTTTTATCCAGTTGCTATTGAAATAAATATTATCACAAATGACTCTCTCCAGCACGATTTGATGGTAATAAAAGTCGCCGTTCCCGCTTTTGGCTAGATGATTCATCAACATCACTACCAGCCCACCCAGGCGGACAGTCTAACGACACTGGTCGTTGGTCAATATTTTTCAATTTAGGACGTGGACTCGCTGGTATTGTCCGGCGTTCTTCACTTCCTTCTGGGAATGAATTCGATGACATGAAAGATAACCCGGGTCTAGGACTCTGAACTAGTGGTCTTCTTTCTTCGTTTGGTAAAACTAAAGGACGTAACAAAGTCCCATCTTGCAACGGAAAACCAAGTTTGTTTTCATTACCCATAGGATTTGGTCGAACGGGGAGTGTTGGAACAGAGAGTAATAAATTGTTGTCATACTGTTTGTTAGGTTCATTAAATACTGTTTCACATTCTTTTGATTTTCTTGGTTCTTTGTATGAACCATTTGTTCCGAAGGATATGTCAGAACTAGGAAAATCACATTTGTCAGAATCACGAGTCGGAATTAGTGTATTCGCTTTGGAATGATTATCATCTATAGATTGATTTAACCGACCAGTTAAAAGTGGTCGCGAGCCTCTAAAATGTAAGTTAATGTCTGAATCATGTTTACGCAATGTCATTGTAGGCCTAACATCATCGTCGTCATCAACATTTCCGGTAATATTACCTACTTCTTCATCACATAACTTTTCGTCCTCTTCCCAGTCTATAAGAGACATTTCGTCAACTTTACTGTTGTCAATGGAATCAGTTTTTGATATGCTTGGTTGTTTAGACACTTTACCTTTTTTAAGTGCCACAGGTGGATTAAAGTCTTCAACTTTATTAGTAGGTCTTAGATGAAGATATTTTTCTCTGAATCTTGACTTTTCGTTTCCAGAACTAGCACATCTACGAACACTCCAGCTTTTACCAGAGTCTTTAGCTGACGAGCGAACCTGCTTGACTGAATACGTATGCCTACATATATGTTTGCGTGAACTAGAACTTTCTAATGTCCCTAACAAAGGTTGGGACTGTGTGTGCTTATCACTGTGCATTTCCTTATCATTTACTCCTTCTACACATCCTAAAGTTTGGGTGCTTGAAGGTATTTTACTGTGCCAAGATACAGCCTTTTCTTTTCTACTTTTCAGATTAATTTGTTGTTCACTGACTGGTCTAATAAGACAATGTTCCTGCATGTCTTTTAAACTCGGTGTTGGTGTAGAGACAGCGCTTCGTATAAACTTAGAGCTGCCTTCATCATAACTTGAATCACTAGAAAATCTCTCCCGGATACTCATTCTGCCGTCCATTGATGATATACTCGGTACTTTAAGAGTATTGTTATCATTGTGAACATTGATTGTAATCGACATTGGATTCAAAAACATTTCTGAAAAACAAGATGGAAATAAAGTATCAGAAAGAATAACTACATGTATTTGTTATATTGTTTATCATTATCAAACTAAATTTGCCCCGCCATTATTTTATTAGAAGTGCTGTGCAGGTAAGTTATGTATACTTTATAAACTTTACTAAGTCATTTTCTAATAATTTAGATAGTTATACCTTGTTTCGTATTTAGTACATGTGTTTGCTATATGCCAGTTGACTTGCAGGCACTTTTAATAGAAAAACAATCCCCAATTGACACAACAAATACGCTGGTAGACAGAACCTTTACATTCTCTTTAACAAGAATTGTTTTAATTATTTTCTTCATTTAATCTTTTTTTGTTATTGTTGTAAATCATTATACTTTCATTTTTTTTGAGCGTTTTTATTGTAATAAAGAAATTATGTAACATTAGATTAAATGATGTGAAATAGAAACTGTGTACCTTTCCGATCATTCGAAGCCCATAAAGTTGCTGTAGGACTTGGTGGGCATGGCTCACAACTTGGTGGTCGGAGTGTAAAAGAAGGAGGGGGTGGTAATAACATATTTTCTGTATCATTGTCATTTTTATCATCATTTCCTGGAGGTTTGTTCTAAAAGAAAAATGAATATGATTTTCTTTGAAATACGTAAGTCATGTTAACATTAAACTAAACATAACAAAAACAAACAAGAGCTCCGAAAAGGTTTTGGACAATGTGTAAGAATGGAAAGGGCAATAACTACAAAATGAGCATTCCACAGTTACTTTTCTTGCGCACGACACTTCCACTCAATGAGATCTATTTACCTACAAAATTTCTTGTTTACACCTTTTGTAGTTGCAGAGTTATGTCCCGGAAAAATCGTTAAAAAGAAAAATGGGCAATAAATCCAACACAAGGCAATACATAGTAACGGTTCTTGTGCAATGAACTTTTACTACTCAATAAGACCTATCTACTAATTAAGTTTCTTGTTGATATCTCTTGTAGTTTCAGAGCTATGTCCTTCACAAAGTTCGATGTATAAACATTATAAAAATGAACAAAGGACAAAAACTCCAAAATTAGGCAAGGCAGAGTTACGATTTTTTTGCACTGCACTTCTACACAATGAGATCTATCTACCTACTGTCTTGTTAATATCTCTTGTAGTTTCGGAGTTATGTCCTGGATAAAGTTCTAAATGTAAAAATGAACAAAGGGCAATAACTCCACAATTAGGTTAGGTAGAGCTTCGTTTTTTGTACTGAACTTCTACTCAATGAGATACATCTATCTACAAATTTTGTTGTTTATACTTCTTGTAGTTTCAGAGTTATGTTCCGGACAAGAAAAGCGGACGGACGGGCGAACAGACGGTCCGACGGACAAGGCGGAGAAAAGTAGATAATTTTAAACTAAATGTTCTAATCTTTTACGTATTTAAAAATGACCTTTTCTCAAAAGAAATCCCATTACAGCAATTAATGAAACACTTACGATTGTATACTCTTTCACTTGCTTTCGGAAAAGTGCTTCAAGCTCAACTTCATCATCTATAACTTTATGTGAATCCTGAAATATTTCAATGCAATTTATTATAATTTGTTATAAGCAGATATTTTTCTTTATAAAATAAGCACTGAATCCATAGTTGAAATTAGATATGTTTCGTTTCCAATATTTATTCATAAAGATGATCATAACCGTTTACAGAAAATTTCATTACGTTCAGGTAATATAGATTTAAAATTGAAAGTTCTGTACGTATGAACAATTAGCTTTTTGAATTGTCTTGCTTTTGAACAGTATCTCCGAAGTAAAAGGGATCTCAGTATCAACATATATGAACTGAATTATAAACATAAATTTAAAGAGCCTGGTTAGTCTGCACACAGTACATACCGCTTTGACTTGTTACCGGTGTAAAAGATTTATTGCTTTTGATAATTCAGAGAATTAGAATATGTTGAAAGCAATATTAGTAAATATAAAATTAATCAAAAACCAATATCGTTTAATCGCTCTCAATCATAGCAAAGGATGCTAATTATTGTCAGTACAAATTAAAGTGGGATTGAAAGGTAGGTTAAAACTGTAACCTCTCTTAAGCACTGCGTTTTTCAGTAGAATTGTATCTTTCGATTTGCAACTTGATATCACTATTAGATCGTGAGATAGCATTCTTACAAGAACCTATGCTTTTGCAAAATAAGCGAAAGCAAAATTAGTCAGTCGTTATCAATTTGAGTCTAATTGAAAATATAATGATGAAGGTTATGTAAGTTCTATATTCGAACTTAACTCTAGTACTGTTCAGATAATAATTACGTTATGCTACAGGGATGTCATTGATGTATGTATTATAACTAATGTAAGGGAACTAAAAAGGGAAATAAAGAAACAAGAATAAACCAAAGTACATAATGAACTGACGGAAGGACGGTAGGTCGGAGAAGAACTATATAAGATTTTATATCTTTCGTTCTAATCCATTTCATCATTGTATATATTGAATGATTGTATATTATGTACTGTGTATGATTATGAATAAAATATGTTTAAACTAAGGACGGTAGGTCTTGAAAACTCATTCATAGATGATTTTATTTCGCAATCGAACAACACTTTATTGTGAGGAAAAAGGTCCGAAATTGAATAAAATCTTTCAAAATCATTAAAAAATGCTTCTAGGAATAATCCCTTCTGATGACTACGTCATATTATGCTACTGTTAGAACTGATAAAGGGAATTAACTGTTGTTAATATTCTCAATAGACATGGCTTTGTACTCGTAGAGATTGTTCATATAAAAGTGCATATATTTGTACTACTTGTTTGTTTTACTATTTTATTGATTTATTTATTCATTTATCTATTAATTTATTTATTTGTTTGTTAATTTTGATAAATGGCGAATTAAATTTTAAACATATGAATCGATATTTCAGTAGAACTATGAGATTATATCTGGATAATTTTCAATTTTAATGCAGCAAAAAAGCTAGAATTAAATGAGACAGTATTCAACTACAAAGTTATTGAAATAAACCAAGTACATAAGGCAGTTTTCTGAAATTCGTTATGATCTTCTAAAATATAACATTGTTATGTTATATATCTATCAATACAACCTTTATTTTCGCCATCTCATAGTTTTCCCTCAATGCTGTTCGTCTCATTACATCCATTTCCAACTTTAGCTCTTCCTCTACTTCATCATCTAATTCTTTGTATTTGTATGTTTCCTGATAGCACATGCAATGTCATAAAAAACCATTCAGCTTGTGAGTCTGGTAAAATGGTATTTCTCCATTCTTAAACTTATATAACTTACTTTCCTGCTATATTAGGTCATATTTTCAATATTAAGATCAGGTTCAAAGGATGTTATATTTACTGAAAATATCTAGTACTTGGATATTAGCTGTTTTAGTTTAAAAATACAAGATAAGGTGAGATAAAATCTGTATTGATGTACACATGAATACCGATTTATGGTCTCCATTATTTAAGAAATTCGAATATACCATTTTACCTCCAATAAATATGTGGTTAAAAGTGAGTGTTAGTAAATCATACTTTTCAATATTAGTATGTAACAGACACCCTTTTATGCAAAAAAAAAATTGAAAAGTAAAAACGAGAATAAATGCATATGGATCGAGAATATCCAATCATTCCAACAGGATCATGCGAACTCTCAAAATTGCCATATACAACATTAATTCAAATTAAAAAAACTGTGTTTGTCAAATGAAAAGTAAATAACATGATATTTGCTACACTGTTGTTAAGTTTTTGTTATTTTAAAACATACCATTTACTTTTGAGAATACAGAAATTATCAAACATATAAGGTGTTCAAAAAAACTTGCAATATTTAAACTTGCGTTAAGTCATACATTAAGTCAATCATTTTTCTTTTTAGAGACAAATCATTTAAACAAGCGCCATGCGTTTAGTGACCATGATTTAACTGCTTAATAACTGAATATAAAAATATAAAAAATAATTCTCATTCCCAGCAGTAATATATAAATGTCACTTATATGGTACATATATACGTGTATATTACTGCTCTCTTACATGCTCATTGAAACATCAATAAAAATAAAAACAAATATAAAGTTCTCTCGAAACTACGAGATCTCAGTAATACGTGCTAGTTCCCATATCACAAATTGTTACATAACCTTTTCGTAACCTTTGTTATCATTTGCATACCATATTTAGTAACAATGCAACAGTATTTGCTCGATTATTTAAACGTACCTCAAGGTGTTTCATAAGAACAGCCACAACGACATTTACTAGGACAAATTGTGCCATCAAAACAAACACAACAAAGTAGACCGGAGCTATTACGTAATTCACGCAGCAATTCTTCAAGCAGTTATCGCTGTTGTCACAGTCGGTTCTCAATGTGTCCTTTAAAGATAAAATTTGAATCATCGTTTAGATTATATATTTATGTTTTTTTTAAATTATATTTGTTTTGTTGTTGAAAACGAACTTTCATAGTAAAAAACTAATTAGCTAATCTATAGTTATACATGTTCGTCATAATTTTTTTTCAAATTGATATCTTTATTACAATAAAAAATACAAAAAGGCAAATTATCCTCCATAAACATCATATCATTATATCAACATAATTAACACATTTATTATCTCATACGTCATATGTTTACAGAGCATACATAAGGGCTATTTTTTCTTGTTGTGATTATTTTTTTCGGAGTAAATTTCTGCTTAGATAATACAACTCTTGTTAGACTTACCTTCATTATTCCGTTCCAGTTGTCTCCCGTGGCAACACGAAATAATGTTAAGAATGCCATACCAAAGTTTCTGAAATGAGCATGGACTCCAAGTCCTTCACAAGGATGTTCTTCAGAACACTCTGTAAGAAAACAATCATCAAAAGCTAATAATTAGCATGATGTTTACCTGTCAATTTTGCTTCATTTTACGAACTTTCAAGACTATGATCTTTTATGATAAAAAATATAAATTAGTTTATAGTTTATGGGGACATTGTTCATTCTTTAAATTTTCATATTGGTTGCAAATGACATTCATAGTCTTTAATATGATCAATCAAATTTATATTTGCAAAATCCGTCTTAATTATCTGATATATTCGACATTTTAAAGACTGATTTAACAATTATCTAATATATTCGACATTTTAAAGATTGATTCAACACTTACAATACTTGTTTGTAGTACGTTTTAATAAATGATATCATACCTAGACGTCCAAAAAGTTCGACACCAAGAGCCGCAAAAATGAAAAACAAGAGAAAGAAGAGGAGTCCGAGGTTTCCAACTTGTGGTAATGCTTGAATAACCGTGTCTAACAAAGCTCGAATACCTTTTGCCATTTTCAACAACTTCAGTACTAAAATAAAGAAAACGGATTTTGTCAATTCAAAATAAATGAGATTATTAGTTTAAATTATCTTCTTATAACAATTGTCTACTTAAAACAGTATGAGAAAATCTAAATATTTTCCTTATGTCGCTTGCTAACTTAAATTTCATTTTGGTTTGTTTTTCTTTTCTCGTGTAATATTTTTGTATTTGTTTGACATTGGGTTGCATGTTTACAAAATTTCATCTATAAAAACTTTTCTCTTTTTTGAATTATTCAATCTGTCTCTGTGTTTCCAGACTATTAACTAATCAAAACGTTGTGATTGATGCCGTATATCACCTTCGAGAATTATCGAGAATCATTCAATCATTCTGATTCTGTTAATAGATATACCTTTGATTTTAATCCAATTTGATAAACACTTTAACAAGATTACATGTCAAAATAAAACATTTTAACTCGAATATTTATTCAAAATTTATTAACTTCCAAAAATATTAAGAATCCAATTCATTTAAGTTTAACACGACTCTTTCAAATCTAAGTCACTCGATTCATTTAACTCACAAGTCTATGTTCTCAATATCGTGTATCATATTTGTCTCTATTTACAGTATGCAAATTATTTCAGTGTCAATTTTCATAACGTGTGTTTTGTTCCGTACACAGGGGCAACGATAATGTGGTGAATCAGTAAAGTAATTTCAAACTTTGTATCTTGACATTGTTGAATGGTCTTATGAGCAAGAGCAGAGGGACAACGTTTTCATGATTTGTGAGTCTTTTGGTTTTGAAGGTGCAATAAAGTTACCTGTCTGTCTGTTATTGTGTTAAATATTGTTGAACTATAATAACATTTTGTATTGGTATTTACGATAAAACATTTTATTCTTTAAGTTATGTAATATGTAGAAAGGGTTTTCAGATTTTGTTCTGTACTGTATAAGTTTCGATACACTATTTTAAGACTTAAGATAAACAGCGGGTTAAAGCATCCAATAATGTTCGAAAACAAATATCCTTGTTCAATTCCAATCAAAGCTTTATTCAACTTTCTATTCATTTAAGAGATTTGTAAAATAACCATGCATTTATCATGAGCATGTTAAATTATAGCTTTTCGGTAACACTCCTAAAAACATTGACAACTAATATCTCAAATAATCCACAAGAGTCGTGCTGCGTGTTTTAAGGTCATATTAAGAAATGTTTGAAACAATTACCTCTTGCAATTCTGAGAACTCTCATTACCCGGATGATTGTTGGATTGATGGGGATGACATTTGTTTTCATTTCTTCTAGGACAATGCCGACAATGGAGAGAATAACGATGAATATATCAAGTTGGTTCCATCTGAAATAAAGTAATAATAAAGTCTTTTAAATACGCTAAAGAAAAATAATAATGACATAATGTATATATGTAACAAGCATTTTTACATAAAACCGTGTACTGTTTGTAAAATCTGGAGAAATTGGAAAACCCTGTGAAAGTATCTTGTTAATAATATAATACATATTCAGATATACATGCCTCTACTGAAAGAAGACGACACATCTAATGAAAATTGAAGGAGAAATCAATATCGAATTTCACATAGTTTCAAAATGAGAATAAACCTACCTATCTCGGAGATATCTAAGGCTTCCAAGTGCTATTATTTTCATAGCTGCTTCAAGAATGAACACAGATGTAAAGAAATAATTGAATATTTGAAGGGCAAATTGAAGTTCCTGTAATAGAAAGATGGTAATAAAAAATTGAACATTTAAAATGAGGAAAATCTTTTTCAAATGATTAACAAACCTAGCGTTATTAAAAAATCAAGTTTTTTCCTTAATTTATTTTTTTGAATAACTGATTGATATTAAATGCAGAGGTCAGTAACATATACTTATGATGTGTTCTCGGACTTTGAAATTTCTTCCGAATTGTACATGTACTAATTTGTATAATATCTAAGTTGTCAATTTGCAATTTGCACACCTCACTGTGTATTTCTGTTTACCAGGAAATGAGTGAAAATAAAGAATGGAATAGAATTATGCACATTGCATTTAATTATAACTCACTCACTCGTAAATGTATTTAAATGTGACACTAGTGGTTCATCTTGATACATTTAATGGACTTTAAGAAAGTAAATGCAAACCTGGGGCATCATGTAAAACTCCAGAGCCATTGTAATAACGTTGAGACCAATCACACCAGCAATAGCAAGGTCAAAGTATTTGCTGTTTATCACCGTGTATATGATCAGTCGTGGTTTTCCATATTTTGCCCAGTATGGACATTGCTGCAAACCTATTAATATTTAAAACATCATTTGTTATCATGTATCAACATTTATAATGAAAACCTAACACTAATATAATATATAGAAACAGCGGTCGAACATTAATGTGAATAAAGGCAAAATAAACTTATACAACTTGATTATCATTTTAGGCAAAAAAAAAATATTTCTTAAAGTCGCCAATTTGTTATGTCTAGATAATTGAGTAAATTACCTATTATTACAAACATTTAAAGTAAACATTAATACTACAAGCAAATAAACTCTCATTATGCTTGATTCTTTAGCTTGTTTTGACAGTGAAGATCTTTCGATTGATTACACTATTTCTATTTCATACGGTCTATCTTGATAATGACTAGAAAAAATGTTTGAAAGAATACAATGTATCCATATTTCCCCCATATCGTTTACTATGAACATAAAATCGCTAAATACAATGGTAGTTGTGTGTGATATTTACCACTTACAATATCAATAATTTTAATGATATCAATATCAGTTAGTGTTGACATTTGATTTGTTTGGAAAGTAAAGGCCCTGTCACACCAGACTGCGCTTTCACTGCATTTGCACGGCGTTGTAAAATTTAACAAAGCGCCGCGAGATCGCAATAAAAAATGTGATATTTCTGTTGACATAAAACTTCATGGAGTCTTCACGGCGTCCCCACGGCAATCATGGCGATGTTACGGAGCTTTCACGGCGTTTTAATTGACGATTGTCTTCGTTCAGATCGCGCTTCTACGACGTTCTTTGCGCTTTCACTGCGCATTTACGGCGCTCATACTGCGTTATCGCGGCATTCACACTGCCCTGAAATCGTAAAGCTCTGTAAAAGCGCCGTGCACACGCAGTATAAGCGCGATAAATACGCCGCACAAACTCCGTACAAGCGCCGTGGATAACCACCGCGTTCATTCGGCGTTCCTTTTGCGCTTTCACGGCGCTCCTGTTGCGTTGTAGGAAATGCTACGGAGTTGCTACGGCGTCCTATCTGCGATCCAACTGCGATCATTTTAGAACGCCGAGTGACGGCGTTTGTTTTGAACATGCTCAAAATGCGCGCCGTCGGTCGACGTTCTATGCGATGCCACAACGATGCTACGGCGATGCTGCGGCGATGTTTGCGATCTTACTGCGCTCACCTCGGCGTTCTTAAGTTTCACTGGACGCCGTGAGAACGCCGTCCTAGTGTGACAGGGGTTTTATGTACAAATGTGTCGTGTTTCCCTAAGTAAGTTGACACGTAGATACTTGTTTAAAAATACGTCATTTATATTGTACTTTTGTCATGTATGTTTAAATGAACAAAATCGCATAAATCACCAGCAGTATTATAAATGTATTTAACGATATCATTTATAGGACAGAAAAACCCGACAGACAGGCGAAACTAATCAAAGGAGGTCATATAATGTCACAAGTTGTAAACACGCAAAAACACTGACAGACAGACAGGTAGACATACACATTAATACATGTTCTCTGTGTATGAGAAATATCTAGAGAAGTATTATTGTAAGTGCACATTATTTTACATCATTTATAATATCCGCCCCCGTATTTCCGACAGTTTGTTACACGTATTCTTAATATTGTTGATTAACGACCGTTATTTGAAGGGATAAACGTGCTTCAGAAATATAATGTTTTCTGCTGTAAGTTTCAGCTATCTATAATTGAGATCTTGCCTGATGCAGGCCTTCAATTAGACCTGTCAGATTAACAGTTGTGCAAACTTTCTAGCTAAATGAGTTTCTGTGTCTAGTTTCTCTAGTACTTACAAAATGAGACATTTTGTTACTCAAAGAACTTTTGCTAAAACTATACTAATGTATTTTGGTAAGTTATAAGATTGAAGATATTTAGGTTGGTATTATATGGGTTGATAGAACAATGACAATTAGACGATTGCATGTTTAGTGACACTAAACAAAGACGTCAAGATTAAATGTCAATGCAGAAGGAAAATACAGAGATTGTTTGTTGTTATACGACACTAGAAATTTAAATAATTTAAACATTGTTTTAAATTGAATAAATCCAGTAATTATTATTGTGATAATTTAAGTTCAATGTTAGTTATTTTCGTATTTTAAAGGGCGTTCGTGGGCGAGTGGTTAAGGTCGTTGACTTGAAACAACTTGACTCTTTATTTGTGTCAATTAAATCCGTACTGGTGATATTATTCATATACTGGTTTAAGCGAGATATACAATAATCGCATGAAAATTAATATCCACGTTTTGCTCATTTCCAACTGTCAGGTTGAACAAAATGAGCAGTATGTTTTAAGATATTGTGTAATAAAATGGTTATTGATTAATAATTGATCATTACACATGTTGAGAGTAATTTAACAAAAAAAACTGTCGAACATAAAAAACAAACAATACACATACACGGAATTTTCTGTGTTGATTATTGATTATTTATGCAATGAAAATTTATAATTGAAAAAGATTATGGGAAATGTATTTAAATTGTAGTTATTTGACAATTAACCGTATGTTTATCAATTATACTTTGACCATAAACATTTCCTTACCAAACGTGAGAAAACAGTAATAATAGCGCGTTATGCCGATTTAATATTGAACAGTAAATGGTATTAAAATATTTATTTGAAAGTTTCTTAAATTCTACGAGATAACAATCCGAACTAAAGTGTTCATTCCATTTGGTTTAACACACAGATATATGTGCAAACATATTGAAATTCAATTCCAATACACATGCATTTTTGATTATTGTAAAATCGTCATACATGAGAGCAGTGCGATGATTATAGCTACAGAATGAATTATACTGCTTTGACGGATCCAACAAGTTTAGCTTTCAGAATGAAAAATGAAAAGAAAAACAACTTTCAAGGATTAGGAACATAAAAACATAATCAGTTCAATGATGAAATAGACGAAGTAATAACAGGAACAGTAACATGCAGGAAACAAGTAACTGACAATGCGACAGACATAACTAAACAAGCCTCACACACGTGTTTGCCGTATCTTTCAAAAGTGAACACAAAAATATGTTGTTTTAAAACCAATTATTTGGCTATATGATAAAACGTCACTGTGAAATTTTGCGCAAATCTGCAGTCAAAGCGCAAACTCATTGGCTTGAATTCTCATCAACATCTAAAATGCATGCCTGGTTATTGTAATGTCCCAGACAGACAAATCATGGTTGCGTACATAGAGGCTTTCCACAGTTGCTAAATATTTGGTTTAGAAGACTTGTTCAAACTTTAAACAAACAAGAAAGTATGATTGGTTTAAAATTAGATTAGTTCAGACCTAATATTGTACTGTAAATCAAATTAAAATCATAAGAATGTAAACAAAGACGTGCTTAACTCAACAGAACTTGTAGATTGTATAGTATATCATTTCAGTCTATAGTGCATGTTGATCAATTAAAGTAGAAAGCATTTATGTGTTTTCAAACTTTACCTCCAGGAGATATCAACTCTGTTGAAAGAGTTTGAAATAGTTTCAAATCATCTCTATATTAATATATTAGTGTACATACATGTAGCTCTAGACAAAATTTAAGGCATGCCTGTTACATTTACAAAACGTAATATATTAAAAATTTGCTAGTAATATTACTTATGTTGTCTTAAGTTACAATTCGTTCTCTAATACTTTGCAAATTGTCTTTTAAAAAAAGTATTCGGTTTAATCTTCCGCAGCTTTTAAAACGCATGTTGATTATCGTTTTCTCAACATTTAAAATGAGTATGTATGGCTATTAACTTCGTGTGAAGGAACTATAATACCGTAATAACCTAGACAACCACTTTACCATAAATTATAAAAAATATACTGTGATATAATTGACAAACTGTCTTTAAATAGTGAAAACTAGAGGACAATTACTTCTGTGTGAAAAACAATATTATATCTATGACAACACTATCAGATATACATATATAGATAAAATATCGAATGCATATGAGCCGCGTCACCACAAAACCAACACAATGGGTTTGCGACCACCAGCCTGCGCATCCGGGCAGTCTGATCAGGATCCAAGCTGTTCGCTACTCGACCGTAAAACAAGTAAAGAAACTGATAGCGAACAGCATGGATCCTGATCAGACTGCGCGGAGGTGCAGGCTGATCTGGATCCATGCTGGTCGCAAACCCATTATGTTGGTTTTGTCGTGACGCGGCTCATATAATATATAGCATCAACGTCGTGGCTTCTATAATTGTATATACATTGATATGATTTGTGTATCAACAAATATCACGTTTATCTGTTTCTATTTTAGTAATAACGCCATTACATTGTAAAATGTCAATCATTAAGTCGGACACAGAACATTTATTTACCTAAGATATATATCATTAAATTTTTTTCTGATAACATTTTGTAAAATAAAAAGGAATTTTGAAAACGGTTAGGTTATTACAAAGCAGGCGTTAATGATATAAACAAAGAATTATATATATAACAACCTCGTCGTTTCTTGTCAAGTTTTTGCTGGCGTTTCTCGGCTCTCCTAGCTTTTTCTTCTATTTCCTGGGATTCTCTACATTTATGAAAGTTTTCCACAACAACCCCGACAAACATATTCAGTACAAAGAAACCGACGAGCAGCAGAAATGAGATGAAGAAAATTAGCCGCCATTCATTGTAGTTCTGAATAGGCTGAAAATATCAAAGTGTAAAATTATTATTTAATGAAAAGTCGTCACGTAAAGCCAATCAATATAGTAACTTCTTCAACACAAAAACTAGTTGATATTAATGGTCATTTATACACAATTCTCAAGGTTACGTCTTTCCAATTATATGATTATTTAATTACTATTCGTTAAGAATATAATGACATTATATGGCTAATATATGAATGACAACTTACTTGTTGATCAACACCTACAGCATCCAGCCCTGTATACATGATGCTCACCCAACCATCTTTAGAAGCCAGTACAAACAATGCCATTAAAGCCTGAAACAACAAATATTTATAGATGTAATCTCACATCAATTATTACATCATACAATCTTTTTTTATATAAAAGTAGAACACGAAACTATCAAATACCTACGTGCAAGCAGTGACTTTCTTAATTTTTATATAATGCTGAAATTAAATAAGCTTTCATGTTCTGAAGTTTCGGGAACGTTTCTTGTACAGTATTTATTCTACGGGGATAAATTAACATTGTTGTAATATATTTGTAAGCTTTAGAAAAATGAAAAATGAATAAACAAATGTTTATAATAGTTATATAAGGAACGAACGTTTTATAAAACTTTATAAAGTATAAAAAATATGTAATGGCTATAGTTTATTTGTTATATATAAACAATGTTACATTACATATTTTAAATATAGATATGTACTCCTTGATAAATCATATATTAACAATGTCATAAAACAATGTCCTTCGATTTCATAAAAAATCATTATATAAGCAAATAAAAGACATATTTATTGCTGCCATTACTTCAAAATACACTTTTACCATTTAATTCAATAATTATTGCAGTTGTTCTGATATTATTATTTACATAACTTGTTCGGTTAACATTTTGTTACGTTTGTTAACACAAATATCTGACTAGATCTGGGCGTGTTTGGTGGGCTCATTATATTTTCTGCAATGACGCCAGATAAGAGATACAAATTTAACAAAAGTAAACACCACACTCTCGAATGAGCAACTTGAATATTATAAACAAAAACAACAGCATTTGTTCTTGTTGTTGCTGTTTTAATTATTAGAATTACGTCTAAGTTAATCACTTATCAAGATATACTTGTAACCATTGTAGTCATAACGTTCATTTATGATGATCGCAAATGTTCTGAATGTAATGTTTTAGAGGACGAGTTTCACTTTGTTTTACAATGTAATAGATATATTAACCAAAGAAAGCAGTTTATATCGCCATATTATTGGAGACACCCAAATATGATAAAATTTATTGCTCTTATAAACTCTGATAATGATACTATTATAAAAACGTCTTGCATGTTATATTGAAAAAGCTTTTAATAGTAGGAACAACACTATTTTCTTTCAACGTTATAAAGGTAATTAAGGTGCAGTAAACTTTGTCAACTGTGCAACTTAAGTAATTGTAAAATGAAAATAGTAAATATATCTTTTATTTTAGTGTATACACGATATTGCTAAGCAAATATTTGTTTTACCATACGTCAATGTTGTTGCCTTCGTTTTTCGGACAAGGCTGACAAATATGGTCTTCTCAGATAATATATTATCTTACTCATTCAGCGAATCATTGTTACCAGAAATACTAAAATCGTAATATGCTTTTCGGTAAACTGCATATATCACTTAGTTATCTATGTATTTTGGACAGTTTATATTCATATCTGTCACCAGTTTTCATTTCTATATGTTTGTAATTATGTAAACTGTTATATATGCAAAACTCTATACCTTTTGCTAAATAAGTTTTGTTTACTGTTACGTACACTGAAACGGAAATATGTTCGTTAATATTATTTATGCAGGTCTTATATGCTAGTATGTAAATTGCCTTATTTGTAATTTGTACTGTGCATTTTGCCACATGGGCCGTTGACCTTCTGGTTTGATATGAATAAAACTTTGAAATTTTGAAACTTTTTATAAGTAGTCATAACATTCATCTATAGGTAGCCATACCGTTCACTTATAGGTAGTCATACCGTTTACCGTATAATTACATTTTTAACAACTTACCTGCCCAAGATTGTCGAAGTTGTATTTTTGATTGATCCATACATTTCTTTTCTGTGCAAGACACTGGGTTTTGTTTTTGATATCAGAAACATTCGGTCCTTTACAATAGTAGAATGTTCCTTTAAATAACTGTAATTGATAGAGAAAAAGTTTCAAATAATCTGATATGAAAAAAAGAAACAAACTAATCTTTCTGCATTTAGAAATTAGAAACACCACGATAACGTAGAGAAACAAAATGTGTAAGTCTCAACTTCCTACTTGGTTTGTACTAAACGGAGATACACTATGATTTGTAGATACAATAAAACTTAATAGTGTTGGCCTTGTTTAAATAACACAGGACATTTCCTGCTTCGAAATAAAAAAATATCCATCGTTACCTAATTAGATTTGTAACATACATGTATTACAAACAACAATATAGAGCTAGACGCTTTCTTCACCACTGGGACAAAGTCGAGGCAGAGCAATAACAATTAACCTGCTGAAACCAAGGCTGAGAGCCTTTTCCACCACCCAGAATGTTCTAAATTTAAATCAGGGCGAATCTATTATACACATTCAGCAGGTTAAGGTTTGTTGAGGTCGCGTAAAACATATAAAATACCTGTACACCGAGTATTCCGAATATGATGAAAAATGTACAACAAATGAGTACGATGTTTCCTATAGGCCGTAATGATGACAGCAACGTCTGCACAACCAACTTTAATCCTGGAGCTCTACTTATTACCCTACAAATTTAAGAAATATAAAATACAAAATGCAAATCGTTGTGAAATAAACTTTATGTTAATTGATCAATGCAAAACACAACCACTATCTTGAATATCACATATCTTTAAAGACGATTTTTACAGGATTCATTATTTCTACATTTCCGGCATGTAAAGTAATTCTTAAATTATTATGTTTAAAATATGTCTCTGAAATATAATAACAAAAGTTTTACTTCAAAATTCTAAATAATACAACATTTAATATTACATTCATGATCAAAACAGAATTATACCTGAGTGGTCTTAGAGTTCTAAGAAGTCTGAACACCCGAAGTATTCCGAATATTCTGGGGCTGCTTGAAGCGGTCATGGAGATGATGGTATCTATCAATGATATAGCGACAAGAAACCCGTCCATTATATTCCAGCCACTTTTAAGATAAGCATGTTTCCCAATCAATAAACCCTTGGCAAGTACCTGTTAATAAACAACACTTATTGCTGTTTGATCTACAAATGACAGTGATCGCCTTATCAATACATCTGTTCATATTTCAAAAGTGAAAGCACAAAAAATCAGAGATGAATATCTTAACAGTTATATAAGATCATAATTGGTAAAGGGGACATTAAGAAAGCGTCCAAATTTAAAATAATTGCAACATCAAAGGTGATTATGCCATTTGTTGGATACATATACATTTGAACATTTACTCCGACAGGTTTGAAATAATTAAATCAAAAGAAAGACAACAGAATGAAAGATTTTGATATTTGTAATGAAGCGGACAAAGTAAAATAAAAGCGACAATATCATATTAAATCTGTATAAATAGCGGTTTACATTAAACATATTTGTTAATAATTTCTGTGATTATTGTCGCTAGATATGACCGTTGTCAGAATGACTGATATGTTTTGTGACATAAAATGACGGTAAAGGCGTAAAGGGATACACAAATACAAGAAGTGTGCTATAACGATTCCATAAAGTAATATAATACTACCAGCATACCTTGATCATCATCTCAAGGGTAAAGATCACGGTGAATATATGGTTTGATATGGTGAGGAACTCTCTTTCCTGAAACAAATCAATACACATTCACTGATTACCACATAATACCACTCATTCAATTAACAGCTTGCAGTATATGTGACCGATGAACTATTGAACTAAAGTTATAAAGTACAAATACTGAGAACATTCAATATATATCAGAGCTATAGTTCATAATAACAAAAGCAAATATAAGTTATCATAAAACGGTATTTAATCCGTTATTGAACAAGTACTTAACACTTTTATTTTATACAATACAGTTTTATACAATACTAAACGATTGATTACCACACTGTCCGGAGGAATGTCCGGTCTCTCCATTGCTAAGGTAATACAATTGAGGGCGATAAAGAAGAGTACAGAATTGTCGAACCATTTCTGAGCAATAACATGAAAGGCCAAACGTCTAAGTGGATTGTCGGGACTGAGCAAATACAGTGAATACTCCAGTCTGGCCAGGAAACAACCATGTGGCTCAGGACACCAGGAATAGTTGCAATTCTGAAAATATGACAAATAAAGGTCTTAAGCATCACAGAGACATTCAAGGAAAAATTACAATCAGTACTAAATCAGATGTGTTTAAAATAATATGAAATAAAAAGATCAGGAATGTGATATAAGTGTTACTTACTAAAACTATAAACTCAAAGTACGTATATGAATCTATACTAAACAAATTCCATGTGTTTCATTAAAGACATAATACTAAATAATTCTTTATGACTATTTACTGTTTCATCCATTGCATCAGGATCTTCTTCTTCATCGTTAGATCTTTTCTCTTCCTCTTCCTTATCATTTCCAACTTCAGATAAATTGTTAGGACGGTAGTCGTCATTACCGTGTCCACTACACGTCGACGACAGGGAGTGAATTTTACGACGTGTTGGGAACGTGTTTTGTCGGCTTAGATGAATAGAGTTACAGATACTTCGTGCACTACTTGACGAATTATTACGGCTACGTAAAGAGTTTTTTGGTGATGACATACGGCGATTAAACATGAGATTCTGATGTGAGCTGAATACTCTACGGTTGTTCAATGGAATGCCGCCATTACATTCGGAACTAAAACATGAAATTACAATTATAATTGTGTATATCTGTTGTAATGGTTTCGTATAGATGATTTTTACAACTCAAGCTAGCAGCCTGTGCTATGTGTATATCTTAATAAAGCAAGTATAATAGTTTTGAATAAGTGGTCTCCCTTACATCGGTGTTTTATAGTTTTATTTAAATTTGATAGCGTGAGAAAGACTCTTTTTCTTTATTGTTATTTTAGGTTCAGAGGATATTCATCCATTAACAATTGCAACACATTGCGTGTAAATAAATTTGAAATCACCGCTTGCATGCAAATTTAAGTAAAATACGAGCACTTGTTAACTAGTCGAGAAAATTGAAAACTTGTTGAAATTAACCTTTTAATTGCGCTCCCGTTCGGTTTCAAAATTGGTTGTGAAGCAGGTTTGAAAACTTCATCGTCTTCGTCCTCATCATAATCACAGAAATAATCATCGTCATCACATGGGTCATTGTTAGAGTTGGTCTTCATTAACTTTGCTCTGTCACCTTCTTTTGTTCTCTATACACACACAAATAAACTTTATTCGTCTATAGCTTTTATATGCTGTCAAACTCATGTCGGCATATCATCTAACTTATATGTAAAATAAACATGTCGAATAGCGACATTCTAAATTTTCTAGTAAATGAATACCGCGGTCGTGCATAAAACAAGGTACCCCCGACTATTAAGTTTAAAGTGTTTATATGATTTAAATTTCATTTTAGATGTAGATGATAATCAAACAAACGTCTTTTTATTTCACACTTTATGAAATATAACAAATGAACTACATGTATCAGTATTACAAATGGAGTACATGTGCCAGCATTACCAATGAACTCATGCATCAGCATAAGATACACATGACGTTCTTAAAGAAATCATTAACCAATCGAATCTTATCACTTTAGCCTCGCATCCTTTTTTAGAGTCCAAATAATCCATATCAAATCCATATCGTATACCATATGGCCTTGTTTTCATTTTCAGAGTCCATTTTATCTATCCGCACCCATATAGCCTCGTTTTTATTTCGAGTTCATAATATCTGTATAAAATTCATATCGTATCCTATATCGTTCCGTTTTCAGTTTCAAGTCCAAAATATCTATGTATATTCTCAGTCTAGCCTAGTTTTCATTTTCAGGGTAAAATATATCATACCCAAAGTAGCAAAGGTCTGTCAAAATGTAAGCAATGGAAATAAAAAGGTCACTATACATTGTTGAGATTGATATCGACTCTATTGGACTTGTCCAATATAGGATTAATAACAGTGTACACACCTAATACAATTCATTATTGTTCTCAAAAATGTATAATTACCTCATGATACACTTTGATTGTTTAAGTTTAAGGGAAACTAATTATTTAATAGAACAAAACGGAACAAACTTGTAGTAAACGACATGACTTAAATGTTAGCAGATTCTCGTCATCAAATACGTACATACATATATTTTGGTTTCTGTTAATTTTTTCTTTATTTTATTTATGATTGTAGCGTATTTCCGGAAAAGGATATCAATTATTTAAATTCAGTCATCTAATCCAAGGTATATTTAAGGCTTTAAAGTTGTCTAACATATCAAATACATTAATAATGTGTGCTATTTTCAAATCCAAATGACGTCAACAGTTATACGCCAGGTGTCATTTTCCTTTTTAATAACATCAACAGTATGCTTCATAGAATCACAAAGATAATTTTAATATCGTTAAGGTAACATCTCTACAGAAATATGTGATTATTTTTTCTTACCAGTTGAACCTTTTGTTTTATTTCCATAAATATTTCTCATTTCAGCTAACCTCATAAGGGACCCGTCTAAATAAAGACCTGATGACGTCATCAAGCTAAAGCTACTACATGGTCAGAAATTCACGTGCATTCAATTTATCATAAATACATAAAAAACTATATTATTTTTCACAAAGAACATTACGTGTAGTTTACCTTCATTTTCCAACTATTTCTGCGACTACCATAGCTAAGTGACCTCCAGAGTCGGGGTGAAGGTCGAGGTGATGGACGGGGTGATACACGTGCTGATATCCTGGATGACGTGCGGAAACTGACAGTAGGGGTTCGACAACTAGAGGCACGGGAAAGATTACAACTAAGACGATTTGATGACATTGACAAAGATGAATTGAGTGAGAGGCGTTGTGCAACGTTGTTCAACTGTAAAAAATAAAACAAACAAGTAAATGCATGGGGTCATAAATATAACATTATAAATGATCTTTGTGCATTTTTATGAAAATAATTATACAGAGTTTAACCCTTTACTTCATATAGACGTGTTCTGACGGCTTTTCGACCCCACCCCCATTTTTTTGAGGCCTCGAGTGAAACATTACCCTATTTATGCCCAAAACACTTTTTTCGTTTGGGAAATGTTGCTAAAAAAAGTGATCACTTTATCGGCGCCGCCCCTATCACCCTATTAAAAAGGTACTTCAGGGGGTTGCCAGAAAGGGGATGTGCCCCCTTCTGTTTGGGGAGTTTGAAGGGGGGGGCAGTAGCCCCCCTCACCGCCAAGAAACTTTTGGACTTGTGAGAGACTAAAAATTACCCAAGGTCCATCATAAGGTAACGTGTAACCAACGCTGAAAAGCCTTTGACTCTATCTCAATTCATTTAGAAGTTGTTGCAGCACGTTGAAATCAATTTTGATGGAAAAAATCAACGCAAAATAGTGATTTTTGGCAATTTTGAGATGTCCCCTCGTTGCCATGGTAACATATAATTTAAGACTGAGCATTTCGTTACAAAGGCAATGGCCCAGTCAACATTTGTGCCAAGTTTGATTAGTATTGAAGCATTTGTCATAGTTTCATAGCAGTGTGAACTTGTAACAGAAGGCTTTTCAATGAAAACGGGCATTTTTCACAATATGCTCATGAGGGAAAGGGTTAAAATGCTATAATATTGACAGACATATATCCCGTTCTAAAATGCCCCTGTCTTTATACTTTGAAGAAGTAAAGACTAAATCATTTCCTTGTAGTTATGACCCTAAACACGCCCTTTCAATGACCCTTTTAAAACTGTCAAGCGTACATCAGTGTTTGTCCTTGAAATAATAATGGACGTTTTACACGAACATTTAGGAATAGAAATTATAGAACTGACATTTTAACAGTCATTAATGACATTCAAATAAGTTTTCTTGTCAAGGACAATAACAGTACGTTTAAATAGCTTTGAGTCATTTAGGCCCAATTATGTTATATACTATTACTTCTTTTATCTCCTTACAATTATACATTCATAAAATGGATAATTCATTTCGCTTGGTAAGGTCTGTATTGCCTTTTACAGATTTGCAACTGTGTTACATCGTTAAAGTTCATCTGACAGGATATGTTTTCATGGAATGTTTAATCCTATTAATTCAAATGGAAATTGAGTCAAAAGAAAGTATATATGAAACATATTGCATATTGCTTTATCAACAATGATCAGTCTTTACATATTGAAACATGATTTTGAAATCGTACAACTTGTCTGAAAAATACTTAAAAAGTGGCAATACTTAGAAATATAGAAAGGCATTTATACATACTGTAGAATTTTCAACATTAAGGAGTGAATTAGTGTCTGCTTGTCTATTTACATTGATTTCTCTTTCAGTATGTTCATTCGGGGATCCTTGGGGCGTTGCCATAGGCGTGGCTTCTGTGTGCGTTATAACTGGTGGTGGTAACGTAAATACTTTGTTGTTCTCGTCCTTTGATACTTTATTTAACCCCAACAACTTTTCTGTATATGAACATCAAAACATAATAAAACATGACAAGGTTCATTAGCTTGTCTTCAAGTTTCACAAAACAACTAATGGATATCAGAGACGTATTTAGAAAAAGTCTGCACAAATTAGCTGATGACAAGAATATATTAGAGAGAAAAAGAATTCTATGTTATTTATGTGTAAAATCGAATTTGTAGCAAGTATGGGCATCAAATGGACATTAAATGGGTAGAACAAAGGAAAAGAGTCAATATACTAAGAAGAGAATTATAAAAGTTTACGCCTCAAATAAAAAAAAACACATAAAAATAGATTTTCAAACTAAAATACGTGCCGGCTATTTACAGTATAGATATATTTTGTTACTGGAAAAAAAAATAATTATATATTAAAGACAAGAGAACTTTCTTTGGAAAGTGATAACGTTTAAATTAATGTGCATATGTTGTAAACAGATATATACCCTTTTCTTTATTGTTAATTTTGACATCAAGTACCTCTGCCACCTTTTGTTTAACAGAGTCTCTTTGTTCATTGTTGTTGGTCTCCATTATCACTTCAAGTTTTCTCTCTTTGATAGACTCTCGTCGTTTCTTTTTTTCGTCCTCCTGCAATGTTTTTATAACACTTACGGTGTGCTACAAACCCAGACAAATTGCTTTACAAACAAGTAAGATGTGCAAATATTCAAGCTTTACTTTTTATCTAAGTGTCAGACATCTGTATACTTCAATAACAGATTTACGGTTTATGAAAGAAAGTTGATATTTCAATAGAAGTTAAGCAACATTATCGATTTAATATTTATTATCATTAAACGTGTAACAAACACTGGTGAACCTCCTCCTTTCTCAGCAACCTTTAGGGTTTTTGGTTTGAATGTATTTTTATTTCTAAATAAAACCGCTCACTTAAACGACTCAAAGACTTGTTTGAATTGATGTTCAATAATTAAAGAGCTGTAAATAATACTACTTATTCCATTTGTAATTATAGTCATATGACTGATTAAGATACTTGTGTGACGGCATGGCCTAATGTGGTCAACGCGTCGGCTAGTAATCTATTGACCGCTAGCTGCTTGGGTTTCAAACCCAGTCAAGAGCAAGTCGTTGTTGTCTAGAGCAAGAAACTTTACACTCAATGCTCAGAACTGGTGGGTTCCAGGAACATATTCAAAATTTTGACTATAAGCTTCCCAGACAATCATGCTAAAATAAATTATGTACAAACCAAGATACGTGAATATGTAATACTTAATTATAAAGGGAAATGTACTAATTGATAAATACTTCATGTCACGCAATAAAAAATCAAATTTATATGCATTATTATAAACTTTAATATACAATACACACACAACTTTTGATACGATTTGTTCGAACAAAAAGTTCCTGAAATTAAAATTATGTGTCCAGTTTCACATTGTCGTGGCGTAACCATTCTATCCATTACTTTCAAGTTTGTAGAATGAGTCATTTCTTTGTTCGTTGCGACTTACTCTAGCTTTGTCTTTAATTAATGCACTTACCAGTTAATTTACATAAATCAAATACCATTGGAGGTTCATCTAACATAGCATCTGTGCCTTTAAGTATTGAACTTGAAACAGTACAATAGAATGCTAAGTTTACATTCTACTCATATATTATAACACTCAAAGAAGAATTAAACAAACCTCTGATGAAAATCCTTCGACTAGGATAGCAACAAGAAGGTTGAATAAAACATAATTTCCAAACGTCATCAAAGCCACAAAATACAAGGCAGCCCAGGCTGACGTCCTTTCCATGCCGTTATATAAGACAGTATTCCAATCCTCTTGGGTTAGCACCTTGTCAATATATAGCAGTCATATTAACATTTTCATAAATATTCTACTTAATACTATTAGAAAAAAAAACACTATTTTAGCCTAAAACGATCTCTGTTTCGTAGCGAAATTTTATTTAAAAAAATCATAGCTGTAGTAATATATGTATGTTTGATTAATTGATTCGAGAACTATATATTTATAGTTGTACTATGCGACAAAACAAATCAATTTAATACTTTTTAAATATATTACACTAATTCAACAAATGTAAATTCAAGAGCTAAACATAACTTTATTCAAACAATGTATTAGATAAAATTCAATTTTAATTTATATTACATTGTATATTATAATTTTGAAAAAGATTAGAAAGTATGTAGGAAAATCAGTGAGAAAATGAAATAAAATGTCACATGCAAATCAAACAGATCTACTATGCTAAACAAATAGGGATCTGTGTACATGCCCTTGATAAAAATATTAGCAAAAAAAAAAAGATTCAAAAGTCTTCAGTTAATTATTATACATGTAGTTTGTATAAAAAGATTGATTTTGTTTTCATTTGCTTAAACGAAATGTCTCCAAGATCTTGACACAGTTTACAGTTTTATCCCATTTCCAACGTCCAAAAGCGAATGTAATATTTGCTAACTGAACTTAATGATTCATGGAATCTTGCTATTACTTTATATATAAAAAACGATAACATAGTATATGCGTGTCGCATAATCATTTTAGCAGTAAATGTTATAGAAACTCATATAAACATGCTTGACAACATATAGCAACATGCAAAGAGTGTGTTTTGTGCTTATGGGTTGGCAAACATGTGAAAAGTCAAACAGAATATTAAGGGAATGATTTCTATGCAACAAAATTGGGAGGATATAAATGATATGATCTATTTTGTTCTAAAAATAATAGCAGGACAAATGCAAAATAACCATGATATTTTTTCAGTGAAAGTGTAAGCCATTTTTGAGAAACGACATAGTATACTTATCGTAACTTATGTTTAAGAACTATTAATTTCGTGAGTATTATTGGCCGATTTCGATAAGGGACGGTGCTATAGCAGTCCTACCCGCATATCACACAATAAAGCACGGCACGGAAATCATGGTATGCGTGCACTCACATAATGTGCTAGAAAACATTGAAAAGTACTGCGAATATTCAAGAGATATTACTTAACAGCATTCGTTCAAATATTATTAAAATAATCTGGATAAATTCTAAGCACATAACATTCATGTAAGGTAACGAAAAGGAAATGCCGAAAAGCTACATGCCAAACCAAATTTATTCATATTTTATGGATTTCTTTTATATAATGCTGGATTGTAAATTATCATCAGGGAAGACATAATTCTAACACTATTATTCTTTATAAAAATCTAAAACATAGAAGAGATGCAGATAAATATGTTGAAAAGACGACTTCTCTTTCAATACATAAACTGATATTTTAATAAACATGTAAACAGAGATATTAATGTGCATTATTAAATTTATTTATTGCCATTTAATTACTTTTAATCATATCAGACGTGCCATACTGCACCATTCAAAGAAAAAAGATAAAACATTAAATTATACGAGGTAAAATGTATTTACGGATTGATAGATGCGAGTTTAATTTTTGCATATTTGTTTTGAAATATCTATATTCTGCTAAAAGAGCAATGGGCTAATTGAGCAAACCTCTTGATAAATGTTCTTTTTGGTGTTGTTAGTCCTTTTATTCTAATAATATTCATCTGTTGTATAAAAGTTACTTAGACATTGTTTTATGTATGAATTGTATTGGTTTGGAATAAATCTTTCCAGCATAGCATTCAAGACCAAATATCATTCTAAACTGTGCGAGAAGAGAATGCAATCCGATTGAATTTAGTGGTGTACACGAAGAAATATGAAATAAAAATATAAATATCTGTTGCCAAAAGTACCTGAAACACGGTAACAAGTGACCATAAAAGGGTATTAAAGTTTGCCCGGTCACATTCACAAATGTTCGGTTCAAGATACTCGTTACAATTGCATGTCGATCCATCTGACTTCCAACAAAATTTACCACCAAACAAGTTCATACCTAGGACACTGGAGTACAAGAAAAATACACGCCAATTATTCATCACAGTGACAAAACAATACTTAACACAAATTCCGCACGTGACATAGAAAAACACAGTACACGCTTGTGTACAGTACTTTTCACATACAGGCACGAATAAAACAAAATGTGCACGGGATCCATTATTTGTATCTGATTCGGAGAGTTACTATATCTCTCTCCCTAAAGGACATTTCAAGTGAGCATGATTAGTACAGATTAAGGAACACCTAGATATGACCGCGTTTCATTGAAAACTCACACTTAAACATATATGAAGTTTTTTAAGTGTGAAAACAAAACTATACCTTGTCCTTGGTTAATCAGAATCGTTTGATGGATATATAAATAAGTATGGGAGAATGAAATAAACTGTAAGCATAACATAAGCAACTATATTCTCTGTGCTATATGAATGATAAATAAGCTGTCTACATAACGTTTGTTAGTATCTAAGTCAGGTGATTAGTGATTCTATTGCAGGTACCTATTTGTACACTGTAATATGATTGGACTCTAGGATAAATGTTAAAAATTAAAATCAAAATATCTTTACTTTTGTGTGACACATAAACAATTGTAATGGTACACGATGTATTCCAACGTTACATTTCTCGGTGTTTAGATATAAATCGCCAAAAAGGGATACAATGCGTTACATTATATAGAGCCCAAGCATACTTTACACCGGTAGGCGGAATACGGTTCCTGATAACTAGAAAGGCGTTTAGCGTCACTATATACAATGGTCAGTATGGGCATGCAAGTCTATAGGTATATCAGACGCACGGTGAATAGCCCATACCTGGAATACAGTAATTATAGCCCATAAAAGGGAATCAAAGTTCTTTCTATCACAGTAGTATGTACCGTTCCGGCGATATCGACAAAACTTGCATCCAAAAAGATTCATACCCAGAACGCTGAATAAAACATAGTATGAATATAACAAATTACCTCAATAAACCTCATCAAACCTAAACTACTTTATATGTTATGAGGAACTACACTTTATATACCATTTTAAGAAATATAAGCGTTTAAAACGAAGCTTTTTGTAACATCTTTTTCCAATTGAATGCAAGTGAGACCTGCATTGTGTAGGAAATAAAATAAAATTACAATCATTCTAAATTATTTACAACTTAGATGTCAAAACAACGTATACTCAATTATCGTTTTCCTCATATTTACATTTGGGACTACTTTTCGAATAAATCGAGACAATGTATTATTCCACGAGTATCACAGAAAAAAGTTCTTCACTCAGCAGTATGTTCAGACAAAACCTGGTCAATTACCCCTGAATATGTAAGCTATAACCATTATTTATTGTCACCAGGCTGAGAAAATCTTATATATCTTGTCGGTGTAAAATTAATTCATTATACAAATGTCAGAGACAAAAGAAAGTTTCTGTCTCAAGAGAAACTTTTCAGAATTAAGAAAAAATGGCGCTAGGTTTATTTATCATTTAATATTTTAAAACTGTTTTAACCGTTTATTGTCTGAAAAGAAATTAAACCCCAAGAACTTGATTGAATTCAGTTCGTACACTATTTTTCGACGTGTTCCTCCTTGGAAATCATATTTCTATCAAACTGTCGGAGGAAAATAATTATTGAAATACCTATATTTCAAAAGAAGAACGGACTAGGTCTTTCATTATGAATAACATGGTACTTCTTAACATATGTAAAAATAATAAAACCTCCGCTAAATACTAAATAAATAAATACTCGTAACTTAACCTATCATTAAAATATTTCTACAATCAACTGAACAGTATATCTACCATTACACAATTAAAAGTAAACTAGTATTGTACTTTCCCGATACAAAATACCCTCTTAAGAAAAGAATGTAAATTCTAAAACCACAAAGGAAGTTCCTCTTGGTTAGACAAAAAGTGGCTTTTAAATGCAATAATTGTTTGTTGGAGCATGATACTGTTTAAAGTAAAACTTACCTAAATATAAACATAAAAAGTAACAATAAGGCAAAGAATGTGGCGACGTTATCCATCGTCCGTAACATCACAATAAGCTGTCTCTGTAACGCGGGCATAAAACGCACAAGTTTTAAAATCCTTAACAATCGGAAAGTTCGAAGAACCGACAACCCGCTCCCACCATCTTGATTTAATAGTTCAACCATGCTGAAACATATTAAGAATTTAATACTTACGATATTCACTTAATATTAAAACTGTACAACAATGTGTAAAAATATGCATGTAATATGATGGTGTTACAGTTTCGTCTCGTCTGATATTTGTATTATTGTAATTATTCTGTTACAAATTATTGAAACTGCCATCCATCAATCATTTTTGTCTTTAAGATACACGTCTAAATTACGCATTACAATAAAATGCCAATATTAGACTCATGCTGCAGACAAATCAAAGGAAACAATAGAAATATAGAGACGTTTTGTAAGTCAGCATATAAAGATAATTGTAATATTTGACAATCTTGTAAATTGTAACACCCTCAATCTCGTACACACTCTAATTAAAATCTTTAAAATCATGGTTCATGCTTCAATTTCTTAAATAAAAACATGAAGCCACCAGGGGATGAAAACAGTCACCAAGTGCACTTAATTTCATTATGCAGCGCGAGTCAATGTGTCATTCAGATGAAACTTTAATCATCGATCCTATCTCTTGTTAACAAGTCTGTAGCAGTAACCGTAGATTTATAATTACTGGTACCTACTAAAATGATGTAATGAACTGCAACCACGAATCAATACAATTTTATGAAAATTATATCACCCTGAAGACATTATATGATATAATGTTAATAATGAAAAAGCGGTTAGTCCAAGGTTGATGTTTGCAGGAGAAACCGTTGATTTAGTTTCTTATTTGTATTTAACATATTGGGATGATATATTTGGGAATGATATAAATACCTGAGGATTACAATAACTCCGTCGAAGACGTTAAACCCGTTTTTTATGTAACCAAACAAACCATATGAGATCAGCTTCAGAAACATTTCTACAGCAAACAATGTCGCGAATGCATAGTTGCTGTATTCCAAAACCTCTGTCAACTCTTGAGGCTGAAATAACGAAAATATTTACTGACAGTATTTTTCTAAAAGTAATATTAAAACGGAATGTATACATACATATTTCAAAGCGAAACAGTGAATTAATTGAGTGTTCCTGATAGACGGGAGTGAATAGAGATTATTAAACAAACTTATAAGATAAAGGTATACTGTTCCTATGATAAGCTCAGTTCCGACATATTTTGTTCTCTCTTCAAACAGTTTCACTATTTTTTTAACACTAGTAATTTTAAGATAATCAGAATATGTGCTGTTGTTGTTAAGATTTTAAGATTTTTATCGGGGATGATTATATATGTTCGTATCGATCAACACTAATAAAACGTGCCTTTTAGAAAATGGTGTTGATAAAAAATAAACAAAACTAAATTGAGGGATAGCTGACTATTTCATATACATCAATATTGTTGTATTTACAAATTTAAATATATGTATTTGTCAGTGTATTTAGTCATTTCCTCTTTTCTAAAACATTTTGTGACGATTATTTACCTGGTTGTGATATTCTATACCCATGCTGAACGTGTTGAATAAGATGGCTGCTAGAATACCTCTCTGGAACAATCTGTGTTCTACCATAAGTTCAACCTTTCTTCTCGCTGCACGAATAAACCATGCTGTCAAACAAAATCAAATTAATAAAATAATTATGTTTTCCGATAAAACATCAATTAACCAACCCCACATTCCAGAGTAACAAAAGCCATTTCAGGTGAATTATTCATTTAGTTGACAATGTAACATGCTGCAAATCTCTGTATGATACAATGTAAAAGGTGTATTTGTATCCACACTATGCTTACTTGCTGTGATTTTTTGTTTTCAGCTATTAAGGACAGTGTGAAATGAAAACGGTCGCTACTTTGTTGTAGGAGGATAATAATTATTGTATTGTGTAATGCTGAAAACTGTGTTCAATAGTTGATAATAACCAGTGTGACCTTACAATAGTTCGTTGCCTTTATAAGGAAATATAGAATCTATTATGTAACCTTATCTATTTCATAATTTGCTTGCAATTTGCCATGAAATATCGCACTTGTAAATTCTTAATTAATCGTCGATGCGGAAACTACTTGATGTAGTAATTGTCATAGCCTGTCAATTACTTAATGGCTCGTAAAATTTAGTGAGATAGCATAAATAATTCAAGAAGAGCAATAAATTCATTAAATTGATTTTACGAAGGACTCTACCTGAATTCTTTTTCTGTGAATGTTCTTGTTTGCAGCCGCAATTTTCAGGGTCATGTTTATATTCCATTTCAAATTCATGATCATGCTCGACACAATCACAGTCATAACACGGATATCCTCTGACCTCATGGTCACATGGTAAGGCACATTGTATACGAGGATAGAATTTGTCATTTACTGTCTCGGCCAGATATGTGTCTGGTAACCCTGGAATACAAATTTCCTGTCTAAGATGGAACCAACGACAGAACTACTACGACATAATTGATATATATTACATAACAAAACCCTAAAATGTCATATGCAATTATGTATATGGAAGAAGTTAACATTAAAGTAAAATTTTAAAGTATGAATAACTTATCAAAACTATCTATTTTAAACTAGGGACTTTATTAATTTTTAGATACGGTAATGAATCATACGTCTTGACAGAAGTTGTATTAAAATTGCAAGAACAAAAACACGTTTAGAATCTACTACTGAAGTTAATTATGCATTCATAAATAAGAAAGTAAGAAAGGCCAAAGTTTAATTATGTTGTAGAGGAATTTGCAGACACAATTAGGAAAGAAATCGCAATTCTCTGTAGGAGCAATCGATTATTGAAAGAAAACTAAAAAAAACTGGAACCATTGTTAACATAAATGTAGCACAATCATATTGAACAATCATATAAATGTATATATCGTATTATGGTCTCAGTTTTTGTTATATTATTGTTTGCACATGGAACGACCATTGACAGATATACTATAATAAGAACATCTTATATCAATATGATCGTTATCTATATAAGGTCAACCGCAGTCTGTTTATGAAACGTCAATGGTTTAACGAATGACGTTATTAAAAATAATATAACAGCAAGTGCATGCCTATCGCGAGATACGTTTGGTTTGGGAGAAACATATCAAAATTAGATAAACAGCTATTTTTTTACTGAAATCCGTTGTATTTTACAACCATTTTACCACATTGTAGGTGATATATCGGCGGTCGTTGAAGCTTACCAGCTTTTCTGGATAACTAACAAGTAATAGTGCAAATGTTTTTGTAAATGTCCGAATACTTATTCAACATGATATTAATAAATAATTGTCACGTAGAAATTCCGCCTCAGTCCTTGATTACAAATCCGTTGTAGCTAAACAGGCGGACATCTATAATATAAACTATATTTAAACTAAACTCCCAAAAAATATATCTATTCTTATTGTTTATGCCGTGTATTTTCCTGTTAAAAAGCACATAATGCAAAAGCAATGCAAAAAAAGCAAAGAAAGAAATAAAGAAAAGACACACTTGAAAAGAAAGATTCTGATGTATTATAATGTTTATGAGTCTATAAGAATGAATATAATAATCATTCGGTGAAGTGCAAAAGCACAAAAGTGAATTGTCATAGAGGATGCAACTTCACTTAACTCATTACGTCAAATATATTGATAATGTTATACAGCATTTACAAGAGATAAAAAGTTAGAATTTTCCTATATAAATCAAAACATTTGCTTAAAATTAAATTTTCCATCTGGATATACATATAGGTATAGGATAATAAATTCTATGGTACAAAATTAAGAAAGTTTGAATGATTTAAATACGTTGTTTCGATAAACTAAATCAAATCATCCTGAATGTTAAAATGCAACATGCATAGGGATAAACATGCATCACATTCTATGAACATATATTTACTTGCCTTTATCATTCACATGATGAAATTTAAACGCATCATATTCCTCATTCACTAACGTATTAGATGCTGCTAATGTTGCATTCTTTGCACTGTGGGTTGATACAACGTCAGGCAAAAATTGTAGATGTTTCACACTTCCATCTAAACTAAATGACGGATTTCTGCTATTGGCATTCGAAACATGCGCTGATAGCTGATTAGATGAGGGAGCAAATGATTTGAAGAGCGAAGGTGTTAGAACCTCAGCTGCGGCTATAGCCAGCGTGTTCAGAGATTCGGACGAAGGTTGAGCACTAATGCCAGGGACCGTCAGAAAGGGCGGTCGCCGTGGAGAGGAGATAGGATCTACCTCAGATGCCTCGGGGCTGGCTCTAGGAGCTAAATGATTTGAAGGATAGCTATCATGACACAGTGGTACAGTTTCATGATTAAGATATACATAATGATAATGTGCATGTCTCTGATTTTTACTGCGTGCATGGTTACATTGATTGTAATGATGTTGAGCGATACCTTTCTTCTTTTTCTTCCGGAGAGCCAACTCCGGTTTGACTTTCTTATGCGTTTTGCCTGTCTTTTCGTAGTAGAGTTTTAGTAATTTTCTTTTTCCACGCCTATATAGATGTCCAATATATTTTAGAATTTCTGTATAACAACTGCTAGGTTCAGAGTTGCTAGCTAATGTACTAGTTGACTGATAACGTTTCCGCTCCTGTAACATTCGTTCTGTTTCGCGTTTCTTAGTTTCGGAAAACTGCGTCGCTATGACAACTAAACATAAATTGATCATGAAGAATGAGCCAATCTGAAAATTAAGAGAAAATATACATACTTCGTTTTGTTGAACTTTATTATATTATATTGGAATCGTGCCGCTCTAGAAGACTAAACATCTCTAAAATAAATGCATTGTGAAGGAAATACTGGTTAAGAAGTCCTGCTTATTACAAATCTGTCATACATCTCAAAGCCCAGACAAATTAATTTCATATCTTATATTTGCACGGAGGAATTATGTAATTGTGTAAGAGCATTTAATACAATATGCGCATGCGCATTTTGAGCGATACGGCAGATGTGTCAAATGAAAATGTTAAATATGTAAAGAACGAAAGAAACGAAAGAAATACATTATTTCAACCTTCAGGTATATGCTCATCATTAATTCAACCAGCATATATTAGAGGTCTGTTATTGATGTGACCTGTTAATTATATGAACATACTGAATCTATAATATTTTCAATCCTTGAAATTTACCTTGAATATGTATGGATGTAAACAACAAATGCTCAAACATAAACAAAGTTTCTATCTGATAAACATTGTTTCCCGAACAAAGCCTTGAGCAATGTTAAAATTTGTTCACATATGTGATTCATAAACATGCGTAAATACGTTTAAATTGTAGGCGTTTGTGTAACATAATATATAATGCAGAAAGAACTTACAACAATAAGTGCTACAAAATACGACCAGTCCCAGAATGAATGTGCATCTTGTACATAATACATTATATTAACCCAACTTTCAAGGCTAATCACCTGAAAAGGAAATTAAAATAATTATGAAATACTTGAGATTGAAGTAGATACTGCTCAGGAACGAATTAACCAACAAAAATGTAAACACTATTCAAAGTTGAAAGAAAAAATGATCAAGTGATAGTTTAATGGTGTTTACATACCTGAAAGATTGCCACCCATGCAAGACCAATGTTGTCAAAAGAGATTGCACCCTGAAATGGGTTCTTGTCTCCGGCATCACATACAGTGTAATACTGGTTCCAGTTCACGCACGAACTGTTCGTTGGTGTATTGTTCCGAAACGGCTTTGCGCTACCATTGCATTTGATGCCCTCGAACTGGTAGCGAGGCAGATTCTCACATCTTCGCATACCAGACTCGCCAGGTCGTGCACATATATAGTCTTCATATTCTTTCATGGGGACGTAATATGGTCGTAAACTTACACTGAAATTGTCCAATATTATGGTTTATTTATGTATGATCTTATAACACACGTTCTTTAATAGAGTAAATTATTGGTCACTATATCATATATTTGCTATAATAAAATAATATACTGATACATGTTCATATTCTGTATCTTAATATGGCTGTTTTAAATGTTTCAATGTTTTCAACCTTATGTCTTACCAATTTGATAATCTTTGGTTGAGAAAGTTTTATGATTCGCAATTCGGCATTTGAAAATGATTTTCACCAATCTGATGTGCTGGTCTGTAACTCGACAAAAAGCTCTTGTATAAGATACGTTATTGATGTGGTAGCGGTTTGATGTATTACCTTGTCGGCAATATTGACATCGGCAAGCTAATTTACCCTAGATATTGTGTACCTATCACCTAATTAGACCCTAGTGAATTAAACTACCGTACTTTTTCTGTGTTATGTACTAGTTTCTATTTATTTCTGTTCATTACGTTTGTTGATTTCTTTTTAATAAGAATATTATCATTGAGGATTTGATTAGAAAACGGGGTAATTTGATGTATTGGTTAATTTTCTTTTGTTCAGTTTGTGTTAACTTCGTCAAACATATGGTAAACTGATACTTTTACATTTAACGCCCATGCAAGTTAATACGTTTCATTTCCTTCTCATAGTTAGATATTATTTCACATGCTATACAATCAACAGAAAATGTTGTTAATAAATAGTTTTCCGAGGTAATATACTGCTAGAAACTCTAATATAAATTTGATAGAAACATTAACCATACGTTCCATGAGTGCTGCAAATTGTTTGGCTCCAGCATGCGTCTGGGATGAGATTATTTGAGAGGTATCTTTCGTTGGCAGTTTACAGTTTAACGTCTCGAAACTAAATCGGCATATGACTGAGACAAATTCAAACTGATTAAGAAGAAGTGTTCTTGCATAAACTTGTTAACAATATTGGAGACATCTTCTTCGGCATTACAAATGAACAGTTAATTTATTGCTTGAAATGACGTAACCAGGATACTATTAGACATATTATTTACAACTATTATTATTGTTAGGTTGTCATTGCTTATTAAAAAAAGCAAGATAAGATCAAGACTATGTTTTTTTTCAAGTTTTCTATTATGTATGTACAAAAATGGGTAAACAACGTGTCCGATATTTCAAAGTTTTATTGTAAGTGGTGTCTATAATGACGCCGAGAATACTTGCAAAGTCGTGCATATAAGATGCAACAATTAGCAATAAATATAACAATTTATAACAGAGTATTCTGGTGTGTGTCATGTAAGTGTTTTTCCAGCAGATAGGTTCTATGAATATTTTAATTGTCCATTAAGTCACATGATAAAATAATACTTAAATAAATAGCATGGTAAATCATTATTGCCTTGTTTAAATACTAGTACATACGAAGCGTTTCGATTTCTCAGATGTTAAAGTAAATATCTAGAAGCTTTGCGATCAGTAAAATCAGATGTCATTGCTGTTAACTTTGAATATATCAAGACTCGTAAGATAAATTAGAAAAATGAAATGTAGGTGTTGTTTGTAGTTAAATGTGAATTTTTGCAATAACATTTAAAAAAACCCACACTATTTCAGCACATACACAGACCGTTACAGACTGTACATATTATACCTCAACATGTACATATACTACATATGATATCATGTTACAGAGGGAAATATTACAAATACATAATTGATGTAACAGGGTAGCGGTTGATAAATTACTTTCTTTGGCTATAAAATTACGTACAACAAAATGAGTCAGTTTGTAACTGTGACGAATATACGGGTTATATCCTACCTTAAGAAATTATGAGTGTTTAACTAATGTTAACCACTACTAGGTTTTTTACTTAATTTAAACGTTAATTATATATGCTTTAAAATGTAGAAAATATAATATTAGAATAAGAATGAAATGGAATTAACGTTTGTCACGTTGAAGGTTCCATGATAACCGCTGTATTAACACATCTGCGGATGTTTCTAAATTTAATATTTTTGCTTTATGTTAAATGTTGAATTTTGTTTAAGTCAGTGTATCGAGTCGTTGGCGGCGTGCACGTAAAGTACTGTCCATGCTGTCCATGAACAGACTCAGTCAAAACGTGCCTGCAATATTTTCAACTTTGAGGATTTAAGTGTTCTGTAGGGATTCTCATTTATTTATATTCAATGATTAATATTAAGACAGACAACAGAACTGAAATTTAATATTTGCAAACCATTAAAGATTACCTACACTAGTACTTACTTATATGATATGTTGTCACTGATATTAATGAAACATCTATTTCTAAGTACCCCGGCCCACAGCTGCACACCGATTATACCAAAGATAAAAAATACAAAGAAACATAACAGAAGGACATTCCCCAACATTGGCAAGGTATCGAGTAGCAACATCACGAGAATTCTCATACCTGAAATTATACATTTTTAAACATGTTGATTAAAATTATAAATTATAAAAATGATAATTATTAAAATAAGTTTGACATATTTCTTAATAACATAATTTGAAAGAGTAAATATGTGTACTTTATCTAAATTAAAAAAAACAAACAGCATGAATCACGCACTGTGCCCATATTGTAAACTTCACGGACAGTTTCCTCTATGTTCCATTTATCTGTCTGTTTATATTAATGACTTTTATATCAGCTTTAACATCTGCAAAAGTATTTGAGAGAAACTGACAAGTGAATGGTAAAGGTTTCAGTTTGATTATCAAGATATGTTTTTCAATATCAAATCATTTGTGTTGCAAAATCAAATTGTCTTTAATCGCGATCATATGACTGTTGTCTATAAAAAGGTTAAAATGTAGTTTCAGTTAGAGTAGAGTTATACAAATTTGAGGATAATACAAATAGATTTAATTGTGATGACAGCTTGTGTTTACAGAAATAATTAATAAACCCTAGAAATTTGTAAACATGTCAGATATCCGTTACAAGAATTCCAACGCTAGTAAACATGTCAAATACAAGAGTTGTCACTTAGAATGTAACTTACTCCCACATTTCTTAAACAGATATAGAATCTTGTAGTTTGACAACATATAATGTGATAACAACCATCCCAAACCCTGTCACATATCGTAATGCTTTAATAAATGACTTGCTGAATTTGTGTAATGTATTTGCTCCGTTTTGTGTTTCGACAATCTTTGTTAAGTTTAAGGAATTTTGATATCAAAATACAAAAATTGAAATGCCCATGTATGAATATATGCTGGCTAGCGTTGGTCTTTACTGGTGGCAAAAACTAATCACTTCCGGTTCCAGGAGATTCAGTATTAAAGTGACAATTCATACGATTGTGTACACATGCTTCATGACGAGAAAGTTTAAGGATTGTATTTGTCACGCTGCTATTGATAAAATAAAAGACTTTTCTAACATTAATATCATGTATATCCGTAGGCGTAAAGCATAAAAGCATATACAATTTCAAATTGCATAAATTCTAAGGTAAATTGATTTGTAATATAGCGTCTCACAGTGAACAAATAGATAATACAATATAAACCCCATTTTAATTAAATCGACTACGAACATAAGTGACACAAACTGCTCTGTTTTACAGATATAATTTGATATTAAAACAAAATCCCAGGAGAAGCATATTGATTAGCTTCGTTGGTTACATATTTTGTGTTCTTATCTCCAACGAAGAGCATGTGAATGCCGGTTTTCAGAAACTGTGCCGTTAGAGATGTTATCAATCCGAGCAAAAAGAGGATTTCCAGTGTTAGAGGAAATGACAAGATAATTATACAATGAGTCATCGAGCTGCGTTATTATAGTCAGTAAGAATTATATGACCTCTACAAAATGTGTGTTATTTTGGTCTGATTCTAGTTATTATTCCGTCGTCAATGTGACACTTTAGAATGACCATCACTCCTGTTTCTTAGGTATCTCAAACCCTCATAGAAAATTAAAAGGCTGGTTAAGTCCTTGCGAGTTACGGCCAAAATGATAAAAGCAAATTATGGTATTTCCTTAAAATTAATTAAACCGTTTTTTACAATAAACTAGTAGAGAAACAAAGTCCAACGATACTTATGTTTACATAATTAATTTTACTATGTATCACAATCTGCTGCTTTTTTCCGTATAGACCTTTTAAGTGAAAAAAGTATAAATGGGGCAATTAGAGCACATTCAATTGATCTTTATATGAACGAGGATATTGCTCAGTTCAGAAATAATACTATATTCTTATTAAATTTCTATTCAGAAAAAAAAAAACAACCAACAACGTATGCATTTAGTCTATGATTGCTTTGATCTATCAAATGGAAACATAATTATGCACGAAACACTTCAACGCAATTCTCTAATGAGATCTTTAAGTTTTTACACACTTTTCCCACAAGTGTTTGATACTTTCTTACACTATATACAATGCCGACTTGTTACAAGGTTAATGCCTTATAAATGTCAAACGTTATAAACTAACACGTTATCACATAGAATATACAACACCTTGATATGTCTAAAATGCTTTTAAAGAAAAAATTATTTAATGACCTTTTCTACTCAGTGAGATACCTTGCCTCCAATGTAAAACTATATTGTCTTATATAAATCTAAAAATAAACTTGTGCCTTGCTACTAAACATTGTCAGAGTGCAAGGTAAATTATAGATAGTAAATGACCGTTTTGTTACTTACTTGGTATCCTGTTAATCGCCCTCAATGGCCTAAGCACCCTGATAGTTCTGATAGCTGAAAGACTGAGGTTCTCCGAATCTATACCATATTCTAGTGTACTGAAGGAAAATCATTTATGTGTATTATTCTTATACTGAAATGTTTGATTGCAATTTATATTAATATCTTTTAAAATATATTACGATTTACAGCTTAAATATTATTTAAGTCACACGTGCTAGTAATTAATTCAAAATTAGTTATCACAAAGGACAGATAAAGAAATTTTAGTTCAAAATACAAAGCTGGCGTATTTTGTGCAGGTGATTGCTAAGTTATTCCTATTTAAAAAGCGGTTGTGGAAGTGGGAAAGGTCAATTCTGCACAAGGTCAAATGTAGGGCAGGTATGTTATCTTAACTTAATGTCCGTTACACTGTCAAAGAGCAATGAGCAATTCATCGAATTACCAATTTTCAAAAAATACTTTATCAAATCTCATTCGAGTAACGGACATTATTATCAGAATGTTATTATTGAAACAAGACGTTGAATAATACTGTGTAGGATAAAATAGGGACAAATGAGACATTTTGGTCATGCATACTCAGTTCAAATAGTACAACAAGGAAATCATTTATGATACTGGTGCCTTCAATATAGTCACAGCATGCCACTTATGGTTATTTAATAATGAACAACGATACAAATCATGACCATTGTACACAACATTGTTCAAATCTTAGATTTATAATTAAAGAAAGCATTGTTGCAAAACTAGCAAAGAGTTCATTCATTGTTTAAGATATTTTTATAGGTAGTACTTAAGGTTTTAATCATATGAGATGCATAAATATACGAACAACTTTTCTTAAAGTGTTTTTGTAAGAATTTTATCTAAATAAAAGGAATCATTAACAAGACAATAAACCGTAAAAGCTACACAATGATAGAACAACATATGCCATGCGTAACGACACATCTAGGCGGAAAATAGTAAACAAATCCTTACTTGTCAACTACGTAGTCAACAACTCTTTATAGCATGAAAATGCAGGAAAAATGAATAAAGTATAAAACTAAATAATGTGGATACAATTAACTAATACCAATCCATGCCGATAAAACCAAATTCAATTTAGAGCTAAATTTCGATCATTTTGAAAATTCCCTATATGCAAATGTTGTGCAAATGGACGCAGAATATTTTTTTTTATGTTTACTTAACAGTAAATGTTGCAACCAAATACAAATGACGCTTTATTTGTAGACATTGTAGGGAACGTGGGTATAATGAAATCAGATGCAATAAAAGCTACATCAAATATTCATTCAGTCAAGTGTTTAACAGCCATTGTAATATGTAACACGATAATTGTCCTAGCAATAAACACATGACAGTATTTTACAACATATGCAACAGATCCTTTATAAATATATTATAAGTATATAAACAATAAACAATATATAACATATATAATGGTAAAGTTATTTCACAAAACATAGTATGTTTTCATTTCTCAAAGTACATACAATAAGAAAAAGAGTATTTAGAAATAGATTACACAGTATAACATGTTTAACATAGATAAGTTATACCTTTAAGAAAGACCAATAAGAACACCGGTCTTGCAAAAGCTCAAACCATAAATTAAAACAATAGTTGTTGTTTTTTTAAAGAATATAAGTTAACAGGTACAACATATAGCATTCAAAAGACAATTGTTTATAAAAAATGTGCATGTACAATGTATACAAAAATAACATTCATGCATGTGTATTTGTTTGCTTTTCTGAGCTAGAGTTACAACCAATATTGTGAACATATCTGTAAAGTTAAATGTTGAAATGTTTACGATCTAATAAAAGAACCAATCTTTTTTATTAAATATTAATTTGTATCTGATCATGTAAAAGTCGAATCTCTGTGCCACAAAATTTTCTATAACTACATAACGTGAATGTTTCTGTTTGAAAGAAATTAATATTGGAAAATTGTCTTAAAAAGTTATAAAGCAATTTCTGATGAATTTAAAAAATGTAATAATAGTAAAATTACTATTTTTCATAACCTTGGTAATTTTTCAGAAAATGTCTCTGTTATTGTTCTTTGTTAATTAACACACATGAATGATGTACGAAAATCAGAAAAAACATTCGGAACAAAATATTTCCGTTCTAATACTTGTTGATTAGCGATTTTTAAGTCACGTCCAACCAATTTTAATGAAACGTTCAGACAAATGCAGTCTGTATCTATCTTTTAATCATGATGTAAATATTTGTTTTTGCAATTCAAATACCTCAAATACATAGCTTATACACTACACGTTGCGTTGCTGTTTTATCAACAAACACATGCGATGTTTCTTATATAATTGATGCATTAGTTTGTGTTACAAAAACTGTTACTATTAAATGAAAATGTAAAGTTTGTAAGCATAAATTAAAATTGAACATTCTTTATAACTAATATTTACGTTTTTGTTTACAACAATAAGGCACCGAGATGTTCGAAGATTTCTTCCGAGCATTGACAGATTTGATCTAAAGTTCTTTGAGACGACAGAGGACAGTGTATAACAATTATAGAAATTTTCAATGAGGAGATATACTTATTAAATTGTACAATTTTCCGTTGTGGGTATAAACATTTGGTACATATAAAGCAACATATACAGACAAGTACAGTGGGTACGTGTTAAAAATACAACACCAATTTAAAAAAACACATTCATGTAAAGCATCTTCGTGCAGCTGAACGAACGAAAACGATGTTGGATACATGAGATGCCAGCAGAGTATTTTGAATTCAAAAGACATATGATTTCCCAGTTTTGTTATCATATTCTGCGTCCATTTTGTATAATATAACTAATGAAAATGTCCGCCTTTAGTTACGTTTTGTCTTAATATCTAATGTATTTGCAATGCTAATTGAAACAAAGATCATTGCCTAGCAACAAAAAAGCAATCATTTGTGCATTAAGTAATATCACATTTCGCTCAAATATATTCGAAATAATCAAACCAATAAATTGAATAATTTAACTTAAATATTCAATGTCTATTTTTCTAATATTAAAAACTACTTAATAACATGTACACAGACCAACACAATAAACTAAAAATTATTGCATTATGTATTTAAGTGTTATATTACTTTAAGCACCTACGGAAAACAGAAAAGATTAAAGTTAAACAAAAGCCTACCCAGCTAGCACTATAAACATATCAAGTCTGTTCCAAGAATCCGCTAAATATGTTGTCTTCCCCCAGAATCCCATTGCTGTAATTTTTATGATCATCTCTATGGCGAAAAAGGCAAAGATGAAGTGATCAAAGTTTTGGAGAATGCGGCATCGTAGACTGTCGCAGACATTGTCGTTGCACGGCTGGTACATTCCAAGGGTAACACAGTTCAAGATGATCACGAACATACTCAGTCGTTCGAACCATGTGTGTAGCGTTAAGGAAGATAACTATATTACTAATGTAGGTACAGCAAATTGTCACATTTAATACAAAAAATTATCCTACAACAGTTAAATAGAAGCATAATGTAGTTGCTAATAAACGTAACATACTCTGAATAGAGTCGCAAAATCGGCACGGGTATGTGATAAATCAAGAATAAACCAATCTACATACCATTAACATAAAAAAATGAAATATAAACCTGTGAATGGTTTGGTAGTTTTCTGGACAGCATATAACACATTAATTAATATGTACATTTTGTATCTTATTGGAATGAAAGAAAGGGACGAAAAACACATATTCAGGCTGTTTAGCTGTTTCAATTATGCTGTAAATTAAGGTCATTAACTTAAAATAGAAATTGTGCACTTCTTTACCAGGTGACATTAAATTAGTTCTGTACACTTCAAAGAATAATGTTGCTACTGGTTCTAAATATGTATCAGTTATGACGTCATTGTCTATATCTGGTACGGCTGTTTTATAATTGATTTCTAAAACTCTAGGCAAAACTCTAGGCGCAGTATTAAACATTATGGAGCATAAACTGGTAGCAGACATTGCGTTTTCAAATGTAATTGTAGTGATTTTATAAAACCGAATAGCGCTAATAATAATATAGACTAACTTTGTGACAATTACATTGGAAATAGAAACAAAGAAAAGCAAGTGATGTATTTTTTCCGGAAAAGACAGATCAAAAACAAAAAAAAAGCTTGTGATCAAACATTATGAAACCGGAACCACGGCGTATATAACAATGTAATATAAAAATGTTAGATAAAAGTGCAATGTAAGAGCAGTGAATCTGTTTCACACACGGTATCTCTCATTTATTTTATTTCGTCAGAATTTGAGTGTCTCAAAATGATAGAACATAATATTTTTGAAGCACAAGTATAACACCCATTTACCTTCGTTTGAAACTTAAACAATCGGTACATCAATATGCAAGCCTAGTTGTGTTCAAGGCAAATTATGTCATCAAAACAATTAATTAGCTTCACATACAGATAAATATTTCACATACTAACATTTTAGAAGATAGTAATATACTTGAAGTTGTTTTAATATTTACACAAATGCTATAGGAAGGAAATCTGTAAGATTGATCTTACATCTGGTAATGGTTTCCACAATTTTCCAACATTATCCTTATTTTATTACCCAATTTAAAATAACATTTCTATAAGATTTGACTTTTTTCTTAAATCAAACATATGATAAAACACAACAATGTATATAAAATATTTTACAATATTTAACGGGTTGTTTTATAAGGGATACGTATGTCTCGCCGGATATTTCGGCACAAATTACACAAGAATAAGTTCTCTTTGCACTAGAATTGTTTACATGCTTTTCGAACCATGATACAGTAGCATGTCTCAAAAGACGGATAGTTGAAAGCTTAATTAATTTAATTAGTGAAAGCTACATGTTGATGAGGAATTTTCGTTTTTAACATCTCCCTTGCGATTTTTGAACTCTCACCAATAATGGCATGGTTTAATTTAACCAATTTACCCCCAATCTGCTCGTCTGCTTATAGATGTTATACTTGTTAATTGATTTAGAAAAAAACATAAAAACTTAACGTATTGTCTATATAAAAACTATTCGGTTCCGGACTCAAATAACTTTTTAGTGTACATATGGATCAAGGAAGATAATATGTTTGTAACAACGTATAAAAATTTAATTAAAATGCCATAAACCTATGTTTTTTAAATCACGTTTTTATAGGATGACGATGTATGCCGTTACAAACGTCATTTTGTTGCTGAACCTTCAAATTCACAACGAAGCAAAAGAAATATTTATAGAATCCTTTCTCTGTTCCACCTCGAAAAAACTAGTCAATGTCTATCAGTCTGTTTATAACCCCGGTAAAATCTCTCTAATCTAGAAGGGCGGAAATATAAAATAGTCATTATACGTTTTCTTTTTTTTCAAACTTGTTTTCATGTTTTAAGAAATAAACGTTTGAGATTTGGTTTAAGAAACTATGTTTATCAGAGCACAAAAGACAAACGATTTATTGTGCACAATCTTAGATAAGCAATAAATATTTAGCTAAGAAAACTGCAGGTGGTTGATAAAATGAGAAAAGAAAGTTTTTATTAAGACGAATTTTCTTTTATTAGGATAAGCAAGTCAACATTTCCCTGCGTTCTCAATTTGTTTCAAGGCATGCTATTTTCAAAACGTTTAATCATTATCAAAACAAATCGCGCGTTTATGGAAATAACTTTGCAAACAAATTAGCCAATTTTATTAATTATTTATTTCTCTGTTGTTTTCATCCCTCTGGGACTATTTGATTGTTTGCAAACATTGCATTGAGATAATGAATTCTGTAACACTATACATGTATATGTAGGATGACCAAATGTAGACTGCAATAAAATCAATGGCGGAGACCCTTTATGTATTCTTTATTTCCCCGATTTTCTCCAAAATTACTTAATCACAAAACGCACGAACGGTAATTCAATCAGTGAGAGCTCTTTTTCTTACAATAACTTATCAATAATCAAATAAGCTAACAATACGTTGATAGTGTAATAACAGTCAAAGCAAAAACACCCAAGGGTAAAAGACTTTCCAGACGTGAAATAAGAACATTTGACGAGAGTGTGCGAAGAAAATCTGATAGATTGGATTGGATTTCCTCTCATACTCTCTGACTTGCATCATCACTGCTTGTCTTTATAAATGTGATTGTATGAATTATAAGAAGGGTTATTTCTTAAACATTTGATCCGATTGTTTTATGAAGTTACAGCCATACAAAGCAAGGTCCAGCTGGACCGAGTAATACCTGAATTTTACGTCTATTCAACAGATGTAGATTTCATTGTGTATAAGTTATATGGATCTGAAGTGCATATGCATACATAAGGTGGTTTTAATCCATCTTTTTATCATCACCTCATGTAAAATGCAAATTGCTAGGTAAATTTAAATTGCATATTCAAATGAAATGATCAACCAATTTCCGGAATTTCGGTCAAGAAAATACTCCTGTATAAAATGTTCATTCTTCTCGGAATTGCTGTTGTTCCAACTTAAAAAGACAATGTATTGTTTCTTACATGTATTGACATGTTCGTGCATTTCCTAATGTGGTTCTGTGTATTAATATCTAAAATACCTGAGAGTATTTAATACTTCATACACTTTTTATTCAAAGATAAATTTCCCTTTGACTTTTCTTTACTTATTTCATGAAAAATATAAAAGCCGAAACTTTACAAGATTTTATTTTATTACAAAGCATTAAACCAACTAGATTCATATTAAAATATCTTGATTTAAACAATAGTTTTCTTGGCTAAATGTTTTAATGTAAATGGATGAAATCACCCAGCCAAATGGTGTCATACTAACATAATGTTATATCAGTATAAGCTCTTAGTTCTTTGTCCGATCAATAAAACAAATGACAGTTTAGCAGATAAGATGTAAAACTAATCCTGAGCATAATTGAATATTGAGCCTTCCTCACATTTCATTATACAAACTTGTACCGGGAAAAATGATCTTGTCTAATGGAATAATTTGGTTGTATTATCAAAGGACATGCCTGCTTTATACATGTTTAACTAACGTTTTGGCCTGTCGTATATTCATTGTATGTATTTTATGTAAGGTCGGTATGAGAAATGATTTTATTGATATTAAGCATATGATTGTAGATGAATTTTTCAGTTATACATGTATTTCTTAAGGGAGAGGCAGCCTAATGGTAAAGAAATCTTCCTCCAATCGAGAAATAGTGGGTTCGAGTCTCACCGGAGCCATAACCATTTTTCTTTGAATGCCAGTAGCACTGAATAGTTCGAAGGGGACTAGAGAGTTATTCCAATTTTTCTTTACCAAATTTACCAAATATGCTAAATTTGACTACATTTAACTACACATTCTAACCCGATTCGTTCAGATTACTTTTGACATTTATTAAATCACAAATGAAACGACCACCACCTGTATTATAGTCAACTGTCTTCTGTGATGATAAATTATCTTAAATGTCAAGAGAAAATAGAAATGCAAGCCTGCAGTTCTCATAGCTTTTTAATTCTGTCGATATTTTAATAATGCTTAATCAGATAATCTTTGGCATATTTACGTCATCGGGTCTAAATATAGAGATGGTACTTGAATCATACTTTTAAATCCCCGCTGTATTGATTTATCGTGACCAGACGTACGACTTCAATCTATTTCCATTAAAAAAATTGTGAGCAATGGAAATATGTTTAAAGCATTGACCTGAAAAAAAACTTGAAGTTTATTTCTTTCTTAGAGTACAAGTATTTGTACTAAATTTCAAATTAAAACAGTTTCTTCAAAAGGTTTATTGTATGTATTTGGCATAATAGTAAAATACAATGACATAATTATACAAGGCAGAACATATGTTTAGGTGACTTGAACGAATAGTTCTTGTTTAAAAATACAAATTTTCTGCAAAATTGATTAAAACCTTAATGGTCATGTGCACTTATATATGGATGTATTTTTTACTCTTTCATAGTAATATTGTGTACCATCTTAATTCTTAAAATTGTCTAAAATATCTCCATTTCAAGTTATTTTATTGCTCACAAACATATCTAGCAATTTTCTTTCAACAATCATTTTTAAAAAGGTTATGTCGTATAAAAGATATGAAGAACCGCTGTGAAATGTTCTAAATAAACCTGAACTCAGTTATTAAGTAAAATATGACTTATATTCCGATATAAATACGTCCATGTGAAAAACATGTTTAAAGTCTCATAAAATGCACCTTACAGCGCATCTGCAAGAACACGTGTTAAACATTTTACTGGATGCATTTAGGATACGTGGCCAAAGGTTTGACTAAAATAACAATCATTTACGTTTGATTTTCAGGAAAATTACCCAATTACTTCATTTTTGCCATGATGAAAAATATATGAACGTCTCTTCATTAATTCTAATTTTTTGCTTTATGAATAAAGAAAGCTTTTCGCAAAATACAGATTTGGTTTTCTACTGTGGTTTTGTTATTTTTCAACGGCCTGATTGGTGTCGGAAATAATTTGGAATCTCTTGATATATTTTCTTATTTCGCGCTGTAATTACTATCTGTGCTGATCTATGCTTATTAACAAAATAAACGGTATTTCAAGTAATGAAAGGTTTGATATCTATGAAAGTTTCCAAGGCAATATACCATCATTAGCTGTGTAAAATCAATATGGAAGGCATGGGAATTCAATTAAGACAATTATTATCAGGAATTCATGTAATATTACTTCGCATTTCATCGTACTGATATGTATTTACGCGTTAATAGAAAAATGTGTTTTTCACATCGGTTTAATAAATTCTTTTACACGTCACAATTCCTTGTTTTAAAACCAAGAGAACTTCATTTTGTTTTAAGCTTTTATTGCTCAGCTTAAGATTACACACGAAATCCTGTATCCCTGAAATCTTATCTTATGAGAGAGGATCTCGTTTAAGAAAAATAAGATTTAATAACTTTCAATTGGAAACTTCAAGTAAGAAAATAATAAATCAGAGCAACGGTATCTATTACAACATGAAATTAAAAGTTCGTGCCAATATTATTTCTTTGATTCTTTCTCTTTTTCCAATGATATTTTTGCTAAGAAATAGTACGTTTGTTTGTTGACTAGTTGACTGTTTCCGGTTGTTTGTTTTTAAGTTAAAAATTATCGTGAAAATGATAACTTAGTATTTTTTTATTAACAAAATCAAGAGATCGTACGAATGTTACTATGCATACTATTTGTTTAATCAAAGTTCGTTTTGAGTGGTTTTACATCGCACTAACGCTTTACAAATATATGGAAATTCTTCAGCTTTACTGGTGGAGGAAGACCTTAGATGCCCGTAAGTCATTATTTCTTGCACGAACGGACACCTGAGTAGAATGATTGACATTCCGTAAGCTCTCAAACTACCTAGGGGTATTCGACTCACAACCGTGAGGGGCAAATGATATAAAGGTAACGACCTTTACCACTGGGCCGTGGACGTCCCCTTTTATAAATGTTACACAATTATGCACATATATAAATGGTAAATATCAATAACATCTAAAGCCTGAGTTGTTCTACTGTTGTAATACCATTTACACAATTAATTTTATTTTTAAATTAGTATCTTTATATTGTGACCCTATGAATGATAGAAAATCAGTTATATTTATAAATGAAATTCTATTTAATTTTGATTAATGTTATATGGAAATACGAATATCTTTTTCTCTATGAACAGGATTGGTATAAAGTGATTTTTAATGACCCTTAATCGGAAATGGAATGTTGGTGTGATCTAGATATTTTCATAATGGTTTTGCACCAATGTTGTTCTAGATATTTATGATTACTGCTAGAAAACATGACCTAATGTTACTTCATCATTTACTTGAGTTGTCTTTTTCCACCCACAGAACAGAATGTATAAATATCTGATAAGAAATAAGTTGATGATAACTGTTCCACTATGTTTTAAACTAAATTGCTTCATATAATTAAAATATTAAATAGAAAAGAATTTTTTTCTTTAATACAACATTACAAATCATAAATGCATACATGTATATATAAAACAGCCATTCCGAATCTGAACAACACATTTATTCTATTTGATATTGTTTCTTAATGCTAAGTCCTTGTATCAAAATACAAGTATGTTGAATGAATATTTCCTTCTTGATAATGTGATCTCGGCTGCGTTCTCGATGTTGATTTCCTTTTCTTTAACCATGAAGAGTTTTTTTTTGTGCACGATATTGTCTATATGTCCTTGATTTAACCAGTTTTCTTTCTCTAATTCGCGTTGATGAAATAATTGAAAATAAAAACATTTGAAATCAGTGAACAAATTTCTCTGCGAGTAGGATTTCTCGTGTGGTTAAATGCATTGCAATAGAAGGTTTTATTATGTCACAAGAGAATAATTTTCAAATAATACCTCAATATCGCAATATGTCTTCATTTGTTCAAGCCGAGTTCTGACAACTGATGTCTAGAAAATTATTCCCATGTGCAGCACACAGGGTACAAATATAAAATGAGCTGCTCAGATGTTGCAAAATATCATCTATCATAAACATAGCGACCACTTTATAGAAATATCTTACACAGACGTCCAACTTGTCATGGCATATATATACGTTCAATGCATTCGAGATAAAGATGTTTGTACCGCACTCTAGTGCATTATTGCATTTACCTTAACACAATTCTACCTATATAAATAACCCTAACAATGTATGATATGAACATTTATTTAACGTCTTATAAAATATAACCAATGAAGTATCAGCGTTTGAATCATGTGATGGTCCAATAGAAATCATTACCCGATCTAATTTTATCAATCTAACCTCGAGTAAAATATACACCCCATATCAATTTCATATCACACCCCATATAACCCCGTGTTTACTTTCAGAGTCCAAAATATCTATATCAAATGCATATCATACTCCATCTAGCCTCATTTTCATGTTCACGTTTCTGTAGTTCTGAGTACTGTCAAGATGTCCAAAAAAATAAATATAGATGTCTGTAAACATTGTTGAGAACAACACTGATTTTATTGGACTCGTACACAGTTGCAAAACCTATACCAGATCGGGTGCTGTGTATTCGTTCAGTTGAATTCAATATTAAACTCAACAATATATGATAACCTCATGAAATAAAGAATTATAGAACTAAATAGAAAAGACAGCTCTAACGAACGGAACAATATACATTTTCGATTTTAATTCAAGTGTTGATGATGTAAAATCTCTATAACGTTGACACAATATACTCGTCTACTGAGTCCAATTTAAGCATATAAAAAAATAAAAAGAGTGGAGATTTGTGTAGATCTTATTCTTGTTAACTGACCTTTTTAAGCTTAAGAATATTTACTTTATCAGACGATATGAGGTATAGTTTGGTGAACGGTACGTAATTCTTTGTTTACATTGCAATATTTATATATACAATTGATGATAATATAGCTTACTTCATCCAAGAAGCTTTATTAGATTCAGCAAACGTATTAAGATATTACTCTTATAGCATTTTCTCGTCAAAAGTAATAAGTTCTCTCAGATAAATCATACAAATCATTACCTACACAGCAGCAGTTTTGGATTAAACTGAGCCTAGATATCATTCAATAACAATATGAAAACAGAGCATTTATAAGCGTCAGTATGAATTGCATGTCCGTCTGTCAGACAAATCAGTCGTGAAATGCTCAATCTTGACCCTGTTCCCAAATCATGCATTCAATTGAAATAGAATGAGCTAATAATTCGTATATAATGCATATTTGTTATACCATTCCATTACGAATGTTAAATCGACAATATTCATATTATGATTCTATACATACGTAATTTGAAAGAGACCATATAGCCCGCCTTACATTACAACTGTAAGTAATATAATTGTAGAATTTTAAATAAAACATTGAATCCTTATTTTTTAACAATATTGCATTTCCACTTTAACAATGTCAATGAACACCGATACCTACGGTTTTCAACATGTTTTGTTCATCCGGAATTTCCGTATCTTATCTTAATATTATAAATGCAGTGATAAGAGAGCACAATCCGGATCAGAGAAACAATTCCTGTGGCGATTTCGGAAGTAAATAAGTCAATAAAAGTGTGTCATAATAGATAAAGTATGAGGTGTAGCACATTCTTGTGATGTTAGATAACCTGTCATATCTGATATTATTATATAAAATGTATCTGGAGTGTGTAATAAAAGGAAAACCCACAAGTATTTCTGACAAGTTATGTTGTTCCAGCATAATATCTCAAATTGTTTACAAGACGAGCTGCCTTGTTATCATCTACTTTATCAAGAAAAAATAAAGGAACAATACTGTTAAAGTGACTTGCGAGAAATGTTGATTGGTGGGAAATCTCTTATGAAATGATTGGTTAAAGTCATCTTTCTCCAAACGTGGCATCACTTATTTCATTCCACGAGAATTTACAATTCCACGAGAATTTACAGTCAACGAACAGTATTTCAATGAACGGCCCTATGATATATTGAACGCGTTTTCTTACTGCTTATTTTTAATTTTTGTGTAAAGCATTGAATTTACAAAATAGAAATGTGAAATATTACCCAATAAAATATTATAAATATTGATCTGAGAGAAAGTTTGTTAAAAAAAACTCTGATAAGGCAAAAATGCTGTCATTAATCTGTGTAAGTCCAATGGTTTTGAAAGTGATATAACTTATTCGAATTTCATTTATTTATCTCTTAATTTACCATAACTCATCAGACTTATGACAAGTGTATATCTATCATGTATCCTACTAGCTCTAAAAATGTGTTTCTTATTGCAAGATTCGTAACTAAAGACAACATTAATATTTATAGAAAATCTAGCGCAATCGACAAACTTATGCGAATGTTATCCCAGACAGTTCGCTTAATAAGTATCATTTTTCATGTCATATTTGCGGACTGAATTATATCAATATAATACCATATAGAAGCTCATGGAAGAGTCGTTCTGATTATAGTGTACTCTGATTTATATAATCTAGGCTGTTTTATATTGCAGCAAATCTATTCTATTGAGTATAAAGAATGGTATATAACACTCGTATTGAATCAATGAGCGGTATAAAAAAAAGATTTGCAGAATAATAAGCCAACCAGCATATCTCAACACCATACAAAATACAGTATCATATATTTTAAGTGTTTAAAACAATAGGTGTTTCTTTAATAGGATCGGAATGAATGCACAGACAAATCAATGCTTGTAGAAACAATTTCAGATCAAGCTAAATAATTATACAAGATAACTGCAGTAACATGTCTACCTAAACTATGTAATGAATAAAACACTGTTGCCTAGTAACCATTCCCAGCGATGGTGTCGCATTTAACTGGAGTCGTAAATTACCAAGCGCAAGAACATTTGATGCGGGGGAGAATCGAATTGTTTAAATCAAAGTTGTAAAATGTGCGCGATCTAAATTTTACATGTACATTTCAGTCGTACAAAATACGTATGTATGCATATCATCTTTAACTTTTGCCTTTAAAATAAATCTAAATAGAAATAATGGTAACACTAAACTAACACGCAGCTGCGATTTATTGTTTAATCAATAAATGAGTTTCGTTCTTTATCATTTTTCAACTGTTCAAATAAAACATATTCTATACTGATTATTTGACTGATGATTTGAATATATCATTCATATTATATAAGCAAAATGAAAATATATATGAAATCTGGGACTAAAAATGTATCTTTCTGTCCCAGAAGAAATGAAAAGTCTCAGGCAAATTTATGAGAAAGCTACATGTATCAGAAGAGTGTAAAATCGAAGAAACAATTTGAATTGAAACTATGAAAGTAAATATTGTCAGAGTCATTGATTAGAAAAAATGACTTTTTTAACTACTGATTACCGTTAAAATGTGAAGTATTAAATTGATTGAGTAGACATGTGAGGAATCAATTAAATTCATACTTTAACGTGACATAAATGGAAAACATAAACTGCTGTTCTATAAATGTTCACTCGATAAACCTATTTCAGTCCAAATCAATATGAATTAATAACTTTCATTTGACAGCGCGTCATCTATTTTGTCTACGGTTTGTCCTGATGCATTTCCGATTTCTCGGTCGTTACACTTCTTTTTCTTAATCAATAGACCCCACTCCAGACTTTGCTGATATAGAACGATGAACACGCCACTTAACATCAAAAATCAGTGTAAGAAACGGATGCGGCAATGGTCCGAATTGACTTTTATTACAGTAAAGATCTTGTTATTCTATTGAACTAGAACGACAAAGAGAGTGAACAAACAATTTATAATATGGAGCAGATAATAAAGAGAGATCCTTGTTAATTCGTTTAGAATGCTCCAGAGGAAACTATATTGATATTATAAATGCAGCAAGACATTCTCATGACACTAATTTAGACATGGATTTGACAGCAGCACTGTAAACACCATTCCATTCAGGGAAATAAACATGTTCAGAACACTCTAACACTTAATAAATTTAATTACATAAGTTCATTACATAAAGTAATGAATGACCAAGGAATGTGATATTGTAATGCATTATAATTCATAGCTTATGATGTAGTGCGTTAAATAGATGGTTTATGGTGTATTTTTCTTTTACAATTCGAAAATGTCTTTTTGTAGATTGATTAAAAGCATTTAGGCAAAATGGGATACATAATTTAGCACTGTAGAAAACAAAATCGTGTCAGTACACGCCTTAGTACAAATATTGTGGTTAAGTGTTCGATTACATAATCTGTCTGGCAGAACTCAATCTTCTGCCTCCCTAGACAAATTGGATACTCGCGAAAGTGAACTTAATCAATTGGCATTGTTGAAATAACTACAAGACAAACATGCCGCTGTCGTAAGTTCGTATTGACAAAATAAAGCAGAAGCGGGGTTCATTCTTGAACAAATAAATGTAATTCAAGAAATAGCATCTGCAAATAATATAACATGTTATTAGGGTTTTAGAACAAATCTACCCCCGGAAGTATCAAAGTATTAGAAAAGAAAACCTGTATAAGATCATACACTGCTGCTGTGATTTCATGAAAAAGATTGAGAAGATTCCATCGCTTTCAGACATGATTTTCTGTATTTCTGTCATGATTTTGAGTAATTGATACAAGTTTCTAGGTTGCTTTACGGACATGAAGAACAAAAAGAATATATAAAAAAGTATCAGTATTAAATGAGAGAATGGTTGCAAAAACACCAGTCATTAATCTTGATCACAATGGACAAGTTGACAAAGGTCTAGAAAAACGACCAAAACGCTATCATCCTCGTTGTCTATCGTTGTCAAGCAACGATCTCACGTTGATGTAATGCGGTGCATTAGTTTCACCAAATCCAAAGCTGAAGATCAATGACAGACAGAGAGATGAGATTGTAAGCTTGACATTTTGTGCCTTATTTTAATGAAATTGTCATCCGTCATTACAAAAGCATATCTAGGTTAGGTTATCTAGATTTAATCAAGATTGTTGGTAAATTAATTAAGATCTACACGATTTGCTCGAATGTTTCATCGATGAAACACATTATTTTGTCTTAAGATTACCGGGTATGCTGAACAAAATGAAAAATTTGCTTTACCTAAATTAAAAATATTTTGATTCATTTTATAAAAATTTGAAATGAAACAGTTTTGAATGCTTTTCTGACATAGCTGTAAAGAGCAAAGAACTGCGTACGTAAAACTTAACTAATGAAATACAACTTAAGTTGTTGGGACGTGTGGGGGTTGCGTTCATTGAACGCCACCTTTCCTTGTTAATCTTGTGTATCATATTTTAGTATCACAATATTGGTTGGATTTTTATCAGAGCAATATGAAATATTTGAAACAATCATAATTTTGGTTATGACATAGAAATCCTTACTTTGTGTCGAATTGATTTAAAATATGCTGCCAATTTCATTTTAAAAATAGGTGACTTTTGAGGAAAGAGCTGTTATAAAATTATTAGTTAGGTGACAAAAACTGCAAACTCAATAACGTTGGCTTTTAAATAGAAGTAGTCCATATACAATTTACAAGTAATGGTTTAGGGAATGCAGGACAGGACAAAAGGAAATACACTTTGGTACTTTTTCATTTACAGTCTCTTTCATCCATTATTAGAGCGAAAACTCGTGACTTTAACATGCATTATTCTCTCAAACAGTTTGTGTGTATTTTGTTAAAATGTTTTGCAATGAAGAAGCGCTAATCAATCTTTGTCGGAGATATAAATGAGACCCAGTGCTACCATGTTATTTTTCCAATTTGTGTCAATTGCCTTCTCACGACTCGAGTACCTAATTACTGCCAGTTGAATTGTTTAAACCAAGTTTTGTCAATAATATAACATAACAGAATCAATAATCTTCTTTTGAAATTACAGCACTATGAAATGAAAATGAGATCGGTATAATCTCACACGTAACGATCGTAAAGTAACAACAGAATTATATATATATTTGAACATGTCTCCGGGTTCGAAATACTGGAAGCAATTAATCGATTTGGCACGTCTATTTAAATAGAAACCTTATCCAAACAAAAGTAAAATTTCTAAAGCAGTTAGCTTTATTGTTCTTTCTTGATTCACTGCATTCCATATATACTACCTTTACACGTACGAAGCATATCTGAACCTTACGCGTTTTCCTTTAACGGGTGGCAGGAAAAATAAATTGCGGAAATAACAATTTTTAGGAAGGATAATTTTTAGGAAGGATAACAATTGTAATATAAGTCCTTTTAAACATTGCAGTTCAAAATGCGATCAAGCATTACGGGTCACCATAGAAACGAGGTTAATAAGCTTAGCCAGATTTATCAATATATTTGCAAATTTGTCATACAGTTTGCAAAGGTCTTCGTCTTTGGGTGTTACATATCGCAATTATATTTTAATTTCATCAAAAGTTTTAATTTGACCTTTCAAGTAATCGGGCATTATTTACAAAATGATTCCTTAGGACAGGTGCACGCCGTTTTTCAACAGCCATATCCGAGTTAATAGTTTATCTTACTATACTTCCAGATTCACCTACTTTTTATATTGATCGCTTTTTCCCATTTTCTTTTTGCATCCGTTTGTTGATTTAACGTGTTGAGAAATTGATAGACAGGCACGGGAATACCCTGTCTTTACACTGCCTATACGGTAAATATTTATAACAAATGCTCTCATTTTATATTATTTATTGAACAAAGGGAAAGCTACCTGTGAAATTATGAAGGCCATATTGCGTAGAACATTGAATGGCTTTTAAGCAAATGATAGAAGAAAAAAAGTTGGTGTAAGCTAAGAAACTGCAGACGTTACAGAGTCTAGATGTAATGGGCAAATTCAATTAAGACTTCCTATTCTATAAGCATAATCAGATATACAATCAACCAGCACATAGCTACTTGATAAATTCCATTATAAACCATTATGTCGTGATGTAATAGTTTTAAAAATATTAATTTAAATGATATATATATGAAAGGTATAAGTCAGGTATACGAATAATGAATGCATACTGGTTTTTGGCAGATATGTATATTTCAAACTAAAGAATATTCATTTTGCAAAGGATTATAATTTATAACAGATATTTCTTGATTTAAATTTCGTCGTTATCTTTACGATTTCCATTCATTTCGTTTAATACATGTATTTAATTAATATCCTGAGTTTTATATATTACAACAAAGTCATTATTTTATTATTAAATAGAATGGGAAGTGAAAGGATAAGGTGGATTAATATTTGAGCCGCGTCACTACAAAACCAACATAATGGGTATGCGACCAGCATGGATTCAGAACAGTCTGCGCATCCGCGCAGTCTGATCAGGATCCATGCTGTTCGCTATCAGTTTCTCTACTTGTAATAGGGTTGGTAAGCGGACAACATGGATCCTGATCAGACTGCGCGGATGCGCAGGCTGGTCTGGATCCATGCTGGTCGCAAACGCACTATGTTGGTTTTGTCATGACGCGGCTCATTTGTTTTTTACCTTAATCTTATATGCATAAAGATAATTTAAATATAAAGATACGCGAATATATAGATATTGTAAATAATATTTAGTCACATAAACAGATATTGTACATATGCATCAAATTAAGTAATAAGTAGTCATTTAAGTTTGTCTGAAGTTGTCAAATATGCAGGTATTCTCCGATTTCCCTATTGAAAGTGTTTTAATATTTTATATGTGCATAATATTTTGCGCTTTCAAAAGTAACGCTTTAGATAACAATAGCACTAAATCGCAAATATTGTCAATTCTTGTACAATAAAACTTTCAAGATGACATGATATACTGGCCCCCTCGAGTTCCAACGTTTATACGTATTCCACTTGAAATATCTGGGGACCATTTACTAGGAAATAAGTAGATCGGTATAATCACACGTAAGAATTTTATATCGGCTTATAAATTGAATAGGCAAATATGGACTTGGATTTTATAGAGCGTGAATCCCAAGATTAATCCAACCAATATCAATATGCAAACAAATGCGAGCCAATAATATAGAAATATCACGGAATAAAGGAAAAAACCTTCTCGCTGTAATAGGGGAGAGTATTTGTTTAAGATTACTTTAATGTTTTATGAGCATCGAAGGAATGCGATATGTGTTTTATCGATGTCAAAGAAAGTTCACATAGATGGTCGAAATATAGTTTCAAGATTAGATGGTTTGCTTGGCTTAACAATATGATTACAGTTAAATGTTATTTCATGTGAATATTGCTTTTTTCTTTTGCTTTATAATCATTTTTTGAAGGAGGAAATAAATTTCAGTAAACAAAATAATACTTGTTAATGTTATAGGATGGTAAAAAGAAAATTTTAAATTACGCTGAAAGGTGCGTTATTCCTGATACAGAAAAAAAAAAATCAATTCCGAAACACTACGACAAATAAGCACGAGAAAATGAAATGTGATGAATGCCTTTTACGTAAATATATGTTCCACATACAATGTAACTTTTGTCCTCTTATTACATGTATACTATTTTTTCCTAAAACATAATGACATTCCCGGGAGTGTTAATAAACAATCAATACTAATTTACTGAAAACAGCAGATGCTTTCATCTTTTCGTAAATATTTCTAACATACCATATGTTATGGATATAAATTTAAAATACTTTATAATAATACTTTAAGGAAAACATTGATTCAAGTTACGATGGCCATTTGTTCAATGTCCAATGAGTTTTTTTCTTCAAAAATGAGAACAAATATCATTGACGTTATAAACGTTTGTATAAAAAGCAAAACGTAAACAAATTGTGATAATTCCTTTGAATGCACTTATAACAATATCGTCATGTCTAATAGTGTCAGGTTTTGAATCGATTTTTGTCATTGTTCTACGACAATCATACACTTTATATTACCATGGTAATAAATTGCTCTAGGAGTTTTTACTGCTCTTTACAATGACCACTTCCGATGTGATGAAACATTGCAGAAGCTTGCTTTACGACAAATTGATCTATATACATTTTCAATACAATTTTGTCTAAATCTGTTGTCTACACAGCCATTTCGTACTGTCTCAAAGACATAAATCGGATCAGGTGAGATTTAATACAATGAATCAGTAGTCTGTGGTTACTTGAACACGAAATTTGTCCCATAAATGGCATGTTATATAGACATTGGTGGGAAGTGCTGTCGGGTTCGTGAACATCACAGACAAGATGGGGGAAACAAATGAGATGTGTTGACAATATACTTTTATACTGATGAAACTTTTATAAATATACGCTATAGATTCATTTTCCCCTTTATTTTCTGTCCTTTTTTTTTAAATAGTTGATGGTAAGACAAATTCTACATTTGGTAAGAAGATTGTTGTTGGTAAGTATGACCTTTGATAATTTAGAATACCTCTATAGTCGTGTACCAACCATTTAGATATATATATTAATTGCATGTGTTGCATAGATTTTGTTTTAACTTATTTTAATTATGTCTTTAACACAACATTATAGTCTATGACATTTTATGTCTGTATTCTGTTTGAAGCATCAGGATGATTGTTATCAGAAGTATGACAGAGTTATGGGAATACAAACATAAAAGGTAATATTGACCGTCATTAACACTATAAAGTGATGTTAGTTAAGTTGTAAACGAATGCCATAAATGTAATTTATGGTTGTCACAAACCGACATTGCTATAGGTAATCAATAGGACAAAGGGTTAATGAAATGAAGCCGTAAAAGAGTTGACGGCACTGTATATACTTGTCACTATTTGACTCTATGCATCAGTTTTATTACATTACAGCTAATCGTTAATTCATTATTTCCTGACGTCCAAACATTTTAGTTTTCAGTAAAAGATTTACATGTTAATTTGGTATTAAGCAAACACAGACAGTAAATTAGATTATATCATACTTGAAAATAAGTATCATTAACGTATTTAGCATTCACATGCTATTTAAAATCACCCCCATTTATAAATTGGCATTCAAGAAAAGGTTATTTACATTATCTGGATAATATTTTAGTGCATCTGTGTTTGAATTGTAGAGCTATCTACATTCTTCTCCTGTTACAAAGTTAAAGAACCATTGATCTGTTATTTATTTTGAGATCAAACCGCATTGCTAACGGTAGCACATTAAAGTATATACTTCTATGTCAAGATTGTCTCCTCAGACTTATTATGGTAAAAATACACAAAAGCAAAGCAGCATATATCGACGAAAAGTTCCCAAGAGAGGGTAAAAAATATTTTCTTGAGCATTATATCGTTATTACTGCTGTTTTAATGGAATGTTTGTCTGGATTTTTGTAAAGTATGCGTAACATTGTTACTTGAAAACCATCGTCAAGGATTGACTTGTTTTTAGATTAATTTGTGGTGTACTCAATTTCCTTTTCTTTTTTAAATATCTTTAAATGTCTGATATAACATATTGAAAATTGTATAAAGTAACACAATTTTACTTTATTGAACACGAAATCAGCAACACAACCATCAATATTGTCGTGTTAATTTCTACTAAGCTGACAAAATCAATTAGCAATATGGTGTAGGGATCTCGCGGGGGTATTTGTGTGTAATAATCACATGCTGTGACAGTAATTATGTGAGTAGATGGTATCTGCATCATCAGCACAAGTTAATCAATACGACACTTCATCACTTCCCTGAACAACGACATGATCTTTAACGGTTAATTATCACTTCCATTCTATTTGATAATCTTTTTCAAATTAATCAATGTAAAGTTAATTACTGTTAAAACAAACCCATCTCCAATGATGTAAAAATGCTAAACTGTATATTAGGATAGAAAAAAAATATCAATGTTGTTTTTTTGTACCTTGTATTAGATGATGTTCGAATATTCGTTTATTTGTATGTTTACAAGTTATTAGTATATTGTTTCGTGGTGACTGGGTACAACATGAAAATATATTTCTTAAAATATCAACAACAACAAAAAATATTATAAGCGAACCTCCAGGTGTATTTGTTTCCAAAGATATGTGAACAATGCAAAGCCAAGGGGATGTTAAAATAATATACCACTGACTTCTTGCACGAATGTAAACTTAATCTTTCACTTAGATAAGTGAATGGTAGTCCTTAACTAGTGTAATGATGTATACATATCAAATGAAAATCCATTTAAATTATATTTAAGTTCATGCCATATGATTATCAGTCATATTACATGATTGAAAGCAAACGTCCATAAACCAGATCAAATATAATAAGGCAAGACTATCTCAGCACTAACAAAGCTAATGACGATTTTCACATTTTATTTATGTTTTTCCCTCTTTCCATGGAATTCTTGATTTAAATGTCAGTGATCTACACTTTTTAAACGATGGTTTTAACTGAATTAGTGTAAGATGTCAACAATTAATGCATGTTTCATGTTTTCATATTTATCAAGACTATCAATGTGCACTTTAATGAACCCCTGCCATGTATCTTAACCGGAAATGTAATGATAAATTGTTGGCAATTATTGATTTGTCTTTGTAGCTGTGTTTCTTTGCATTCCAGCAATTTTCAGATTCCATGAAATATTTAAAGAAATAACGCCTCAAAGACCCGCATCAACTTCTCAAATAAGTCAAGAAGACAAAGCTGTGCCTTGTTGAAACAAGAAAATAATTTATTCTTTTATTTCAAATTATGTATATCACGTGTTTGTCAACACAAGTTGTTACTTCATTTGATCATTTTTGTCTTCAAGAATTCGTTCAAAATTGTTTGGAAATGCATTGTAGGTATTTCATGAAAGTATTGATATATCATTATAATTCTTTATATTTGCTGAGACTATATTTCAAAAATTCTGCAATTAATATGAAATAAAATTTATTATACTAAAGAAATGATAAATGAGTGACGCGAATGGTGCATTACAATTTTAACGGTAATCAAACATTAAACATCACAGGGATGTTTAATCAGATTTCAATGCACTAAGGCACTTGATGGGATTTTCATATTTCACCTCTGCGTTATATCCTTTATTAAATGCTCAGATGAACAGTATTGTTAATGTAAAATGCAAGTGTTATGATTTCTAAAGCTGAAACATTTTCTTGATGTGAAGAAAACTCTTATTGCCATTGACATTTATTAACGCAATAATATTTTATTACATTTGATTTATGAATCAATCTTATTACTTTTTGCCTAAAGGTTCTTCGCACACTACCTTGCTTTTTTCTGTTTTTGCGTCTGAGAAGTAAAGAAACACGACCTGGTGTAAATAATGCTTGGATTCTTTGAACGCGATTTATCCGTTTCATTAGTGTAAAATATTAATGTTATAAGCATCTGACACTGAAATGATATTTTATGAAAAGATACACTGTCACAACATGTCCCTATTGCTCATATTTTAGAGATATGAGAAATATTATGAGAAATACGATGGTTAATTAAAATTCAGGACCCATGAGTATTTCCAAAACATTCTGAAGATACAAATAAAAGAACGGCTACAAAATAAACGTTTAAGATAGTCCTAGATATAGTTCATGCGGTGTTATAGATGTTCGCACCATATTACCTTCGTTCGACGACGGAATGATTTGTTTAATTTGTACTACCGGTCAGTGGTAACTGGGAAAAGTAAACGCTACCAGTAAAAAAGAAGTTTCGGCTTTAAACTGCAAAGATGTAATTAAGATAGGAATGTACAGATAGATAGAAGGATCAGTGATAATTTATAGCATTCATATTACAGGTGTACTCAGGGAAATATATTTCCTTCATTATTTCCTGAATACTTTGTAATGTTCCTCGAACAAATAAATTACAAAGATAAGAGTTTCAAAATGGACGCTTTAAATTGATACGACCAAACCGAAAATATATCATTGAAACTTAAATTACTACTTTCAATATTGAAAATGAAAAACTTGAACAAAATAAGCTACGCTTTCATTTCACTCTCAAATTCAACAAATTCGTAAATCGTTAACGCGACATGATTTTCCACGTTTTGGTATTTTGTGATGTCCGAATAAATCCTAGTCTAACAAAAATAAAACATTCAAGAAGTCTCCGACTCCGAATTAATGCTGGATTTAACGTCTGATATCGTTTTCTGGTAAAATTGTAATAATTTAACATTAAAGATATACTATGCTCAAATTTGATATTAGAAAATATTGATAATTGCTACACAGTATCTTCGTAATTATAAAATATACACGTTTTGACTTCAAAACAAAGTAGATAATTCATGTTTAAAATTAAACACGTCACACTATGAATATGCAACTTGTCATTAAAAAAACTGGGACTTTTCTTTAAACAAAGGGCCAACTTTACTTACCCCATAATAGAGAATGTAGCTTCCCATCCATTGTGTATTCATTCTTTTTCAGCAAGAATGTCATAGATTTCATAAATTTCCGTGATTAAAAAAATTAACTCAATGATGAGCATAGTATATCGTTAAGTGCTTGATGTTTTTAATAATAAATAATTTCTGCATTGTGGTATGACTGTTCAGTCATAACCAAAAGGAATTGCAACGATATTTTTATGTATCTAAAGGGGATTAATAAAGAAAACCAACCAACTTTCTAATGAATATAATGTTTCGGTATAGAGGCTCTATCATAATATGAAGACAATTTTAACTTAAGCTTAGGGCCCAGTTACACAGACGGTCGGTCCCCAATCGGTCATTTAATTTTAGATTTAGTCGCTGTTATGATCGGTTGTCATGCGTGATTTTATTTCTGGTTTTCTGTGTAAACGGCCATCGGTGACAGACAGCAAACTCAAACGGGAATGGGTCGCTGAAATTCTTTTGGTTTTAATCGTTTGTAAATCGGAGCTAAATCGGGCGTAACGCTGATTAATCGGTGATTGATAGCTAGTCATCAGTGATTAAACACTTTCCGTCAGATATGGCCGGTGATTCATATTTGGTAATCTTTGTCCGATCGGCGATATCGGTGATTAAGAGCTTGCACATCTCGTGATATAGGTTGCCATCGGTAATTTTTAAAATATTTTCACCGATCGAGAATTTTAGACGTGTTTAAAAATCCCAATCGGTAATTTTTCACCGATGAAACTTATCTTTCCCCAATAGCAGTTGATAGGTGGAGTACAGGTGACCAATAGGTGATATCGGTGATAAATACGTTGTCATCGGTTCACTCCATAAGTTGGCTAAAAAAAACTACCGATCAATCACCGATGGCTCTGTGTAACTGGGGTGTTATATCGTTATGCATATGTCTGGTTGTCACTTTTACCTGTACGTTTTTGTAAGTTTTATGAGTGAGCGACTTCGAAATATTTTAACTCATAATTTGGAATTATTCTAAATAATAGTATACACTTGTATTTCATCTACTAATGAATACAAAAGACGTAACCAAATCATAAGCACATGATTTTGAATAAACTGGAATATTTGTTTACAATCCTAATGACAAAACATAACAAAACATCATCCGACAATTAAAAACCTGTTACAAAAATAAAAAGAAAAACAACGGAATTTGGCAGAATTTGAAGTCTTTGAAGCCAGCATCGACATGAATGGAATTCTTCTGAATTTTCCATCAAAATTCCGCATAATTAAATTGCCATGGCATGTCAGAAATTGCTTCTCTAAAACATATTCTGATACATTACTTGAACGCGATTCAGAGGTTAAATCGTGATGTTCCTTTCTAACTTTGATTTCTTTGATTTTTTGTTTATGTACAAACATTCAAATACTCAAAGGTCATTAGGTTTTATGCTCTCTGCTGCATCAGTTTATTCAATTACAGAACTATGCCACAATCTTTGATGATTTTAAATCTATTCGTGCGTTTGCCTATTAGCTAAGCATAAATTATTTTCCGATATCAAAATAGAATAAAGTGATACAAAGATAAGACTGAATCCGAAAACTAATGTACTCACTTCACACATTTCATACAAGACTGTTGTGTTTACTATAAATGATTGTGTTGAAGTTTAGACAACTCACCTAGTTTTATGACAAACTACTCAGGACCTAAATAAATCGTTAAATTGTGACATAAATGAGACTTTCATTGCGTAACTATGCACGGATCCTTAGAGGGTTGAGGAGGTTGGAGGTAGGTCATGCCCCCCCCCCCCCCCCCCCCCCCTCTCCTAAACCTCCGGGATTTGGTTAGTATGGCGTCAGTACCTGTTCATTTGGATTTCATGTAAAAAAATCACGCAAAAACTTGAGAATATCAGGAAACTGTTTTGACTCATGATCAACACTTAGAAAAACTAAATTATTGCACTCTGTTAAAAATGCCTGGATTCGAGCCTGATACTTTTATATTATGTTTTGGCAGCACTCTAATTTACATTTAACAGCAAAATTCTTAATAGCCAAAAGGTATTCATATATCTTAAACCATATTGAAGACATAACTAGCTGTGTTTTGATCAGTCTACTAGTTTTTCATTGTGATTTATGAGTGATAAAAACTTTAGTAATTCCTTTATTAAATGGTTATAATTTTTGACATTTTGACAAAGGTGTAAGTGCTCTAACAAATATTTTAATTCATATCACCCTATACATGTACTTTCATTGCAAAATAATTAGATTTACTGAGGTTGATTTATTAAATTAGACAGCCGCATCACGAGATAATTCATGAAAAGTACAATATTTAACATAGTCTGACATTCCACAAGTTAACGAGGTAGCTTATCGCGGGGGAGGCATCATTTACTAGGCCAAAATACATATGTTTCTTAGTGCTCTATAAAATATTCTCGTCGAGAACAAAGCCGGCTTTCTCATTAAAACCTCTTCAAAGATATATATAACTTAGGAATAAGATTAGTTTAATCCATCTCATTACAAGATATAAATCATGAATTCTTAAAAAGTCTAAAAAATTTGATCTTCGGCAATATTCTAACAATTTGATAAAAAGAAATATTTAGGAACATATATAAAACGGTAACAATATGGTGATTTGATGTACGTATGCGCCGGACAGATTGTTTGGAATTTTACACTAGCCGATCTGATTCAGATAATTTCTCTGGAACCGCTTACTTCTTAGAAAACTCCCGATGATCTTTAAACGAATTATATCTTTCATTCCTTCAGATATCAATCCTGTTAGGCATGTCAATAACAATTTATTGAATTTTATTAGAATTCGTCGAGTACATGATTAACTGATACCATCTGACTACAAGCTAGCTGCTTTTATGCCGCTATTATCCAAGCTCTGATTCGTATCTGTCGACTTAAACTTCAAGTATTCTTGGCACTCCCGTAGATTTACTGTTGAAATCTTTTAACGGTTTGTAAAGACTTGCTACTGATTTGTTATCTTAAAATTTACATCTTATTAGAAAAATACCTATAGCTTACAAAATGTCACGTTTTTAGAGATTACGTTTACTGAGTTTTCTATTGAACTTAATGTACTTAAGTGTTAAAGTTAACAAAAATGAATACATATTTCATATCTAAAATATCACTGGCATATGAGATTATCGACATTGCAACGGAATACCTAACAAAAATGTGATTATATGCAATTCCGTACTAAAGTATGATCAAACTTCTGAATATGTTACAGAAAAAAAGAAAATGACTGCAGATCAAGAATGTTTGTAATAAACTGACATTGTATGACTGCAGTTCAAATGCTGCATATTCTAATATATAAAATAACAACTATAACTTGTTTTGTGATTGGTATGACAAGACATTTACTGTTATACCAGTCAGGTATCAATTAGTATTTTAAGCAGGAAATAATTATTTCCTATCCTGTAGGAGATTTACCTTTCATGTGGCAGGTTTATGCACGAATATCTCATGATTCCGTGCACCAGACTAGAATACTTTGAATAATCAACAGAGGAAATATTCTATATTACATCTAGATTAATTGATAACATCGTAATAGCGGCAAGGTGGGTAAATATGAAGCACTATTAATAAAGAAAATAAACAAGTTCTTTTTTATAACAATCTTAGTAATGCGTCCTTGATCATTATGTGAATATGATGTGAATATGATGATATCTTGCGTGAAAATGTTTCAGGAAATGACAAATAATAGCATGCATTAAGAAAATGATTTGAAACATATGCACTTTATTTATTTATTTATTTTATTTTATTTTATTTTATTTTATTTTATTTTATTTTATTTTATTTATTTATTTATCTATTTTTTGAAATAATAAAAATAGTAAAAAGGTGTTAAAAAGAATACAGACCAATATAAGAAAAATAATAACGTTAGATAGAAAATATGATTAAGAAATACATAATATAAAGTAAATGATTAATGTGAATTGTAAATCATACATCTGAATTAGTTTAAAATACCAGTTCAAATATGTGTAAATATTTTCCCTGTATATGAATAAATTCAAGAATTCATATGAAAAGTTACAACGGCTGCAAAATGGCAGACAGTTATTGTATTGCTGATGTTGATACATTCTAAGATTCCTTACATGTCGGGTCTCGACACTAACTTTTTCAGCAGGTGGTATGCCGGACCACTGGATTCAAAATTCAGGTGGTCCTTTCTGAACACAGGTGGTCCATCTTTTTTTTACTCATTTGTTTTTAAGGAAACTTCAGATTGAGAAGAACTACACTTAAAATTGGTGACAGAGACACATTTATTATTAGATTTATAACAACTGAAGAAAACATGTATTTTTTATTTCAATCAAATCAGATAGTAAGTCATTGTAATCCTATTTAGTATTTATTATCTCATTGAAAAATACATGACAGTACTCATACTTTGGTTAAGTGACTTCTTCCGCAACTCAAGTTAGGGAATAGTGAAACCATTTGTGAATGACTTATTTCCTTACTGTTATTCAAATACTCATTGCTGTTTCCTGGTACATCTTATAAGAATAATAATTGCTTTTTATAGATTACCATATTTAATTGAACTATTAAGTTATTATATTCTTGTCTTTGAAACAATGAAATATTAATGATAAACAGAAAAATTCCTACATTATAATTGAGCTTATCTTCCTCACAGATTTATTATACATTGCTTGTTGAAATTTATTTATTTTTGACAAAGTATTTATAACCCTTTAAAGTACTTTAAATAAGAAAAAATGGATCTCTGATCGTTTAAAAAAGTAGCCAAAGATTACTAGATATTTAATTTTCCCTTTATTATTCATTATTCATGTGTGATACAATGTTACAAATTCAATGCAGTACTAGAGACATTTGAATGAATTTTATATTTTAATTTACAAAAATAATTTTCTACTTTTTTAATTACACTGTTAGAGTTAATAAAAAGTTATTGATGTTTTAAGATCTTTTTGAACTAATGAGATGAATGAACATATACCTGTACATCGGAGAAATGGTTTTAAACAACAATTATAGAACACGTTTTTCGACCAAATAACCATTCTCCCAGATGGCCCTGCACCATTTGGAAAATTCAAGTGGTCTAACGGACCAGTTGCCTGTAAAATTAGGCGGTCCTTGCCAAAATCAGGTGGTCTCGGACCAATGGACCACCGCTAATTTAATGTCGAGGCCTGCATGTCAATGTAATCATATAAAATTGTCTCTTTTATCGCGCTCTTGTAAATGACCAGATGTAATGATGAGATGACCAGGTAAACATTGACTCCATTTAGATGACGAATGTTCATAGGGGAAAACGTGCAGATGATCACGGGTTATTTCTGTGCGTTTTAAAGAATAACTTTAATATAATCATAAATGTAACTAAGCATTAAGACAGGAAATACCTAGCTCTAGTCTCTATTGTACTTATAGTTGTACTTTTAGGCGTAGTTCATAACGTGAATTATCTTGCCCTTGTAAGCCAACGGGTGACTAGTAACACAAACATGCACTAAATTACGTACTTACATAACTGTCAAAAGATAACCACTATTATTAATGCAGCATGCACAGCATCTGTTACCTAACTTATCAACCAGATGCTGCACAGGTAGATCGTGTCCTTAAAAATAAATAGATTACACGCAACTTCCGCGAGCTTTACATAACAACGGTCTAGCGCACCCTCTGCGAATTCCTGGCGACAAACAAACTAATGGCTGACAAATAGGCGAGGTTATTGAATGAAACATCACATTATTTCAGTAAATGCATTTATCATAAAACTGTAAGATAAGAGGAAATGTTGATAAGAAACAGAATTTGAGATATTCATTGATCTATTTAGATTTTTATAATGTTTAGAAATATTTGATTTAGCGAAGATTAAGTGCCTTAAATATTCGATATTTTCCCCTCATCGATTTCAAAGACATAGACAATAGCAGTTTAAAAAGGGGGAATAAATATTCAGAATTATGTCATTAGAAGTTTATATTTGTATAATAAATGATCAATATGAACGCATTGATCATGATATATCTAGAACGAAATAAACAGCCCAATTTATTGCTTACAATGTATAAAGCCATATATCTGCTGCAAAATCTCTTCTATGAATTGTAAAAAAAGAATACTTCTAAATTGAATGTGAGATAGAAATGTGTATCTTTTCTTGAAAGCGAATGACCCATGCACGAAATCATTGCGAAACAGTTAAAACTCTACTTAAAATAGTAACATAATATTTTTCTCCGAACACTTTTGTTTGCATTCAATATTCATTTGTTTTAAATAACAAAGACATTCTATGATGTGACTTTTTGAGAATCGCCGAAATGATTATGAAAACAACACAATTTTACTTGTAGTTTTTTTTTTATACAAATTATTCATTTGATTTAAGGAGTAAAACGAGATTACCATCAACGTATATTATAATTCAGAAATGCTATCTATTGTATTTCTCAAAATCTTATTATTATTGGGAATTGGTATAATAACAGCGAATTAGTATTTTGTATGGGCGTCAAAATACTACTTTGTTTAAATTTTGCTACTTTCACTACACATGCCTGTACGTTCAGTACTACTTTCTTCAGTTGTTTAACACCTAACATGTTATCAAATCATTAAAACAACCTGAGACAAAATGTGCCTTTAACTTTCGAGCATATATTTATTTCCTTGAGTTATTCTCCATCTTGTTCAAAACGTTTCTGGCGAAATTTATAAACATAAAAATGGCAGTTATTTTCCTGCATTCTTTTGAGTAATAAAATTAATCAGTGAATAAGATATCATATAGATTTTTTTATAAAGATTCTGTTAAAAAGTTGTTGCACATATCTCAGCAACTGAGAACGTGCCGTTATGTTATCTGGTCGATTGAAAAACACACTATAGTTACAGGAAACAAACAATTCAACTCTCAAACAACGCTTTTATCTTGCTAGCATCTTGCACAGCTGGATAAGTTAGTTAGCTCTCCAGATGTTACATCAAGTGTTATAGAAGCTATCATGAAAAACAAACAAGGTGCACCAAACATGATATTTCCACCAGGATAATGATTTGTCAATACCGAGAAAAAAATCTTTGTACGTTATGCATCAAGTGTATACATGCTGGATTCATACCTATTAATGAGTAATCAGGTTACCCAGGTATACTCATCTTTCTGATGAAAGGAGACAAACATATTATTTTTGAATTTTGCAAAAAATTAAAGAGTTATCTGAAGGAATAATCAGGCGAAATGAATGTTTTTTATGATAAAACACGTATTTTCTGCTGAGAAAATTTGTGATGTTTTGCGGCATTATAAGTATGTTTTGTATAAGATTAAGAATTTCATTATTATATCTAAGGCTCCTGAAAAATATTTATGTTTAATATACTTCATTACATGATCACATAAAATTGAAAGTAAACCGGGTTTTTTCTTGTTAATGTTGTGTTTGGTTTATTTGCGTTTTGAATGTACTGTTGCTTGTTATTAATCATTAAACTTGGTTAACAATAGCAATCTTTGTTTACGAGACATGATATTTGCGTTTCGTTAACGTTACCATGGTCATTGTAGGTTTGGGTGTTATTACGGAAATATTTTGAGGAATGGCGACTCTGTTACGTTATTCTAACTCACCGGAAATTATATTTACGGTGTTGTGTTCACACTTTATTGTAATTTTGTCTAAATGTTTGGAAAACAGCCACCAAACAATATGCACAAACAATTAAGATACAGATATCTTTTCTATTTTATAATAGCTGATGTTTAGTAATGAACTAAAGTAATTGCCGTAATGTTCGTTAACTAATTTTAGTGCGTGTCGTCACTGATACACCATATTAAAAGGTTTCATTCTTACATTCAATGAAAGTATGTTTAACTAATCTGAATGTTAAACTTATGATGGCAGAACTGTCTTTCTGACAAAGGATACATTCGCGAACTAAATGTTGTACATTAATATTGTACGTTATAATAATCACCAATCGACGACATGTTTCTATAACACTTATGTAACTAATTCTTAGCATACATTTTATATGACATATACAGCAAATGCTTTTTAGCGCACGTTCCCTTAGTTATGACTCAAAGCTACTCTAGGTATAGGATAAGCACATGACCACAATTTAATTATAGCATATACACAAAATAATTAGAAAGCTCTTGTTATATCAAGTGCATTTAAAAACTCATATTATTTCTTTTACGAAACTTAATTCACTAAACATTCTTCTGTCCGACTTCACACACATTATCAAACATTTTAAAATACGTTTTATTCTTTGTCGGAGACATTTAAGTAAGTAAATAACACACTAATGTATTTTATTTTGAACTTGTACTTAGTCATATTATTTTGAATGGGACAATTATTTTTCTCAGAGACTAGGGTATATTACGATGTTACATAAAAGAATTATAATCAAGATAACCATTAGATTATACATATTACTTTACCATAGAATTAATTATGATATATTAATTGTGAGTTATATCCCGAAATACATCATAAATGTATAAATACAAAGCCATGTCACGTGCATTACAAACAAGCTGCCACCAAAAGTAACAGACTGTTTGTAACAAAAGAATCGTATTGCCTTCAGGATGTACACTATATACTGATCCACTATCTCGAGCCTGCTATCAGATATAATTCGCAGATCATATCTGTTCTGTGTCGAACCCGTCGGCTTATTTCCTGTAATTATTGATTAAAAGGCAGAAGCGATTTCGTGGAAAAATTCAATTAGGTTTTTGTCACTTTGGACGCCGTAGATTCTGTCATTCTAGTTTAATTCCATCCTATTATTTTGTACATTTTCTCCTGTTCACGTCAAATTAAACAAACATTGTTGTTTAAAACAGCATGGGCAAAATTGTTTCTTTTCTCCTTCACGAAAGTGTAAAAACACATACATGAAAGATGCTAAGAAAACAGCATGGGACATATACGCTAACAAATCAGCGCTTTTATAACTATCATTATTACATGTCGTTGAAAGCAAGTAAATTAAGACCAAGAGACAAAGTTCAAATGGAATCATTATGGTGTACTTTCGAAGTACACATGTCTTTGCTTATATTACCAAATAGTAAAAATGTATCTGGTTAAATATTTCTCATATATCAGTGTTTAACAGGCAATGTGTATATTTCACACAAGCACATATCACATTGGTGTTTTTGCTGGCTGACATACAATATGTATGTGTAAGACAATGTCAATGTCAGGCACACTTTCTGTACTCCACAAGAAGAATACCTCAGCTGCAGACTAACGATTTAAGGCTTCTCAATAGTTCTCATGTTTTAAACCGCGGCGAACGGGTGATATTTTATTCCTTTTTCAATACACATTGTTCTAGTTCAGCACTGTAGGAATCTTGCTTTTATGCTTAAATTTCACTATGAAACAGATGATAAAAGAAAGTTACAAATTGTATACTATATGAGTATAGAACTAAAGAATTCGCTTAAGTGATATTCTTACGGAATAATTATGGCAAAGTTTTATACACTGTAACTGTAAAGCTGCAAGCCTTCAAGTCATAAACATGTGCATTACTGACATATAGTTATTTAATGACGTCCAGAGACATAAATTTAGTACTTTCGAAATGGAACACAAAATGTCAAGTCATAACTCAGTCCATATAAAAATGTCACAAATAGCTTAACAATCAAATGGTTTATGCTCGCCTATGTTAAAACATTACTTGATATTAATTACAGAAGAAAACTTGAAAAATGAACAATATAAAGACACGAATATAATGTCACTCATAGATTAGCCTAATGCATAAACCATCTACATCCACAATAGAATTAATCATGTGTTGGAAATAAATTTAAATTTTAAAACACTTTATTAAGGAAATGCAAAGGACGAAGAATAGAAACAAGATGGAGGAGAACACAATGTATCATCTTAAGGTAAACAAGTATTCTTACTTATAATACAAGCGATAAAAAAGACTTGTACAATGACTTAAAAATCATTATTTTTTCATCCACTTCCCTACGCTTAAACCAAATTCCAGACTCCATCTCATAACGCAATCAAACCAGCAAACCAGACACATGCTCAGTTTTCTTTTTTGTATTACATATGTGATGTCAAGTACAGTTTTTTTTATCATTTCATTATTTCAATGGCGGGTGGGCACCTGAATAAAACCAACGACCTAAGCAAGCGAGTTTCCGTGCAAACAAAAAATGTAAGCTAAAGAATCTGTAATACAAAACCGTATTCTCATATTTTCTAAGAGTTTTATCAAATTTCAAAATGATAAAATCATCAAAGGACAAGAATTCCTGTAAATGATTTAGTAACACCCGTTATTTCTCGGCATTTATTTTCTCCATGTATAACACCTTCAATAAACCATAGCACATTGTAAGCACTTTTTTTTCAAATACATACTTCAATGAATTTTACGGAATTATACATGATTTGTACACATTTTCTATAAAGACTCTGATTCAGTATCAAATATAAGTACGGAATTTACGCCAGCGATGTGAAGGACAATCGTAAGTGAGAATATATATATATATAAGATGACTTGAAATTCAAATTAAAAAAAATGATTTATTTACTTGTGTAGGCGAAATGATAACAGGGTTGTTGTTGTTTTATTTCAACTCAGGTGTTTTTAAATAGAAGTAATCTCTGCAAGGAGATTAGTATTCATTTGTCAATAACTTCCCCGACGGACACCTGAACTCTGAAATTCGATATTGCATGAGACTGAATTAGTCTGCAGAGTTAAATCAGGAAGATGTTATGACGTCATTACGGGATATTATTTCCGTTTATATCTCGTATATACTTCATTAAATGATCGAATAATTCTCTTATAACAGTCTTCTAAATCCGGCTGACCGAGGCCGCATTCTCGTAAACAAAGTTATCTATTTAATTACAAATAATATGCATTCACTACCGAAAAGAAGACAACTACGGGAAATAAAACGGAAGAGATAAAAGAATTGCTTTTAATAACGCTTTGATGTAAAATGTAAAAGAAAACCAACACCAAATAATTATGCAAAGTAGCATTTCAAACAGAAAGGTGCTTTTAATTTTAGTCTGAAATCGCAGAGAAATAATGACCAAATCTTGATTTGCAGATACCCGTTTCACCTGATATAATTGATGAAATTGCTGTTTCCTTATTAATTATGTAAGTATATATTCCAACGACCAGTTTTATCAGATATAGACGTCTATAACCGACGATCTGATAAACAAAGGGAATTACCCTTTACCACTAAAAATGATATTACACAAATATCTAACAGAAAGAAAAAAGATAGAAGAAAATCCGTTTAGTTTTTTTATACATTGAGTAACCCATTAATAACAGAATAACTAAGCAAACAATATGAATCAATTCTTCGCTCGATTATTTTGCCTTTAATAATAGGTCTGTCGACTTCAATAACATTTTATGTCTGAAGCGAACTAAAACTTATTTTTGTCCGAGAAAAGAAGTTGATGTCGTGTGAAAATCACATTGTGTTACGTGATAATCACACACTGTTAATATTACAACATTTGCTCTTATAATTTAAAAAATCGGCTTTATTTTATAAGATACTTTGTTTTTATGGAATCAAACTATTAGAATCTAGATATCATTCGTGCATTAACTTATTTATTTAATTACACCCTGAACTAATCTACTTTTTCTCCTTTTTTCATTTTTCTTTAGTCAGTGCAACGTGTATTTATTTTAAAAAATGTACTTATGTAGCACAAAGATATAAAACGTGACTGTCTGGAGACAAGTTATAATACGTGTACTTATACAAATTACTCTCAAGACGGCTATGTTCTGATTCAGTTAGTGGAAAGAAGTTACGTCAACACAACAAAAATATAGTAGCTTAAATGTACATCAATCTCTCCCCTATACAGTTAAGTGCCATAAGTATTGATCATTTGTGCATTTGCAGCTATTGAATACAATGTGTGATGGAGTTACAAAACGTTATGCAAAAGTTACTTTAGAAAATGCATCCAAGGTTACTTTATGATTGATTTCAATATATTTTGGTTTAAACTGGTGATGTCCTATCTAAAGAAGCGATCATTTAGCTTTATTAAATATGATATTTTGTTTCACATATTTGTCATATATATTTAAAAAATAAGTGACTACCTTTGTAAACATAGAAAAAGCCAACCGTCATGAATTAATATTTGTTGTATATTTATTAACTACTACACTCGACATGATCCTGAACGTTTTTATTTAGAGTCATACTATACTTATAATGATATAGTAAAATAATCTCGGGTATATAATCATCTATCAGGTAAAGGTTATTAAGCTGTCTAATTATATGTTCAATTTTTCTCTAATATTCCCTGACAGATGCTTAATCTCACTTAACCGTATTGCCCCAAAGGTAAGTCAGTCTAGTCTCATTTCCTTAGATTATACAACGTTCGCTTCATTAGCATTAGCTTAAAATAATTTACCTTCTGGAATAAATTAATCTGTTTTCAAATTGACGAGCTTATACCAATTTATATGATATGAAGACGTATACGCTGATAAGCCTATCACAAACACAAAAGCCATGACTTACCATTCATAATACAGAATCAAGCCCTATATTTCAGAAGAAATATGTATATACATTTATGTCGGGATATTTAATGTCTGAACAAAAGGACATGCGTGTGAGATATCATCAGAACAGCAAAGGGAAGATTGATTCATAAGTTCTCCTCAATTAACCTAATGACAAGATAACAAGGTAGAATTGATTGCAATAAGATAAAAGACAATGTACAAAACCCGTTCATAGCCTATATCATGCCGATCAAATCTTCTGCTACATTGTGTTAGCTTTTCCACTACACACTCGATTGATACAGCCAACAAGAAACACTCTACTTTTTTCTAAATTACCTTTGATCTTTAATATTTCAGGACCAATAAGATGTATAAATATTTTTATCGACATGGGATCTGTTTCAAGATAATCATTATATCTGTTTGATATAGCATCCTTGAAAATATAAATATCCCGTTGAACATTGTTTAATTATCGATACATGATGTAAAATGAGTGTTTCATTCACGATTTTCTTAAGGAAATGATTTTAAAGTTTTACTGAAGATATAATTTACATTTAAATTTTTAACCAGTTTATTTGTATTATAAGTAAATTAGTCATTTTTGAAGCTTAACAATACATTAAGTATGCTTTCGGTAGCTTTATATATATGTCGCCCTTGTAAGCTATTTTATACCAGTTCATCTTATTTCCATGTATTCTTAAAATGAAAAATAATTGAAACTCTATTATCGTGTAGGGAATTATAATAATAAAATATTATAAAACATAAAGAGAAACCACATCTCCTTGTGTTTCAGGTAAAACGGAGACTTGCGGCTTTGTTCCCGTATTCTCTTTTCTAGAGATTTTAAAAAAGAATGAATAATGTAATTCACATGTATATAGTCATGCACAGACTGGTTCCAATAAATTAATAAGGAAAACAAACTGTACAGCCGCAAAATAGGATCGGCAATATAATGGAGTATATTCAATGGTCGTGATACATGTATAATATGAAATTAATATAAAATCGTAGAGTAACAAACTGAACAGCAAACATACTATTCTTAATATGATCATGAACTGAACATAATGGGATAATAAACGGCATATGAAAGTTCTTTCTTTTATTACCATGAAGAGACTAAGTTGACAATCATAACGGCTGTCATTGAACCGCCATCACGCAAAACATTTCGTTAACATTATCATACTGTAATAGTTCGTGATGCCACGTCGAATCGCAAGAAATTATGCCTTATTCTGCCGTAAAGTAGTCGTAGCATTTCTCTTATATCATACGAATGTCGTAAAGGCGTATAACACGAAATCCCCAAGGACTGTATATAGCATATTAATATTCGTTCAGACAAATATTGTTTCAAATCACTGTGGAGACCAGATCAATGATTTGTTAGAAAAGGGGGATAATAAAGATTATCACGGAATTTTCAACTCACTAGAAAATTATGTTCAGATGGCAAAATCAATAGTTTAGCAGGTTAGCTGTCCTCAGTATTATTGTATTGCTGCGCCATTTACTTAATGACATGACTTCATCATGTAGAATTATTGATATAAACTGAAAACAACATTATACATGACAGTGTACAGCTGTATAAACTGCGGTATTGCTATAAAATTCACCATTATCAATATTATGCTTTTGTAAATAAATTTTGTATTCAAATATTGTATGTTTCGTAACAAACAAACCCACTATTGTCGGCTGATAAAGGGAATTATTCATAGATGGTATTTTCTAGCTTGTAAAAGCTTATTGATTTATACAACTGATTATAGAATGTTAACGATTTTAAATATACCAAAGTATCTGTATGTAACAAAGATTGGTGGTTTGGTATTTCAGAAATATCAACACTCATTCATGTTAGCATAAAGAATATAATGATTATATTATCACTTTCCTCTATCTGTTTTTTTTTCTATTTCGAAACTCAACAGCGACATCATATTATATATCATATCACCATGTACATATGTCAATTAACTCTTTGTTAAATCGCATTGTCTGAGAAATTTGGAAGCTTGAAATCAAATATCTATAATGCCGTCACAATTAACGTCACGGAACATGAAAAAAAATGTTATAGAGAAAATTCAAATGCGTATTGATCAATTGTTAACATATTGCCGTCATTAAATAGTAATCAAAAAATGTATTTCTAGGCAGGGTCGTAAAATACCAGTTTGTTATTTTATTTTTAAAATAATCCATTCATTGATTTATGCTGTAGAAATGAATAAAAATCTTACCTTATGTTACATGTTTCTGAAAATTTTCAAATCTATAGATATACAAGTACATGCAAATAATATCAAAAAAGGATATGGCCATGTTATTGTACGTAGGCACCAGAGCCGGACGACATTCTTTTGATCAAGGCAGCGAAGAGCCACGGGTACGAAACCCGGGTATGGCATTTCATCTTCATCATCATTCCCTGTTTCTTCTTGTGTACTGGTACACGTTCCCGTCACATCTGAATCTCGTTTGACGGTCTCCGACTTATCATCATGAGCGGGGCCGGGTTCAGACTGATCCACAGCCTGTTCACTTAACTCCGCCATGTTGCTGTCGTATTATCCACAACATACTGTACACACATAGAAAATATCACACATCACACGTTAAAATCCTAGTATATATATACAACTATCAAAAAACCTAAGTCATATGTACAATGATTAAAACATTTCATAACAATATCATTCCCCAATGGAATTTTACAATAACGGCAAAATCTCACTGAAACTATTATTCCTATTAAACCATTCTATAGACTGACAGACATTTCCGCTAATTTTTATTATCCGATTTTGTTCGTTATGTTAACTATCACATTCTAAGTCTAAATTGAACAAAACTCTCCGTTTGAATAATTGATGATACTATATCCCCTTGTATCACGCACTAAATGCTAAATCAAACCGTTCTTTGATTAACTCGTGCTATTGGAACAATAAATTCAACGTTGGAAATCATCGGTTTGAGATCGCATATTCTTTAAAGAAGAACTGCTTTGCCGCACTTCCATATACCCTATAAAAATCGATAGACAGTATAGGCTTTTCCAGTAAGGCTACCGTACGCTGCCAATGCTTCTAAAACGTTGAGACGCACTGGTCGTATATACTTCTAATGAAAACAGAATTGTTCTTGCGAACTGTTTTTCTCGTATCTAGCTAACAAAATGTCGCTAATCAATACTTGCTAATTAAAACAATAGATTTTGTAACAATCTCAGAAAATATTGATGTAAATCTGGTGTCTGCGCTACGTCACGTGATTATAATGTATTTATCAGATTGTCTATTGAATACTTGTAATCTTCATATTTTATGATACAACACACACATGCTTTCATACTCTGTGATATAAAAGATAACTAATGTAATCGTAATCTTTTCTTGCGTTGAAGGTTAGACATAGAAACACCTTTTCCTGGAATTTGAGTAATTTGAATTATGTTACAATATTTTTTTGTGTGTGTCTTTTTAAAATGTGTCTAGATTAGATATGTTTTCATATGTGTAACAATTTAAAATATTTGTATATCATTAAACATTCTTAAAGGGAATTAGAAACAAAAGTTCTAAATAAGAAACGTAAATTTGATAATATTTATAAATTTATATTTGTTCTTGTTCAAACGCCGTGATTTATCAAAACATTTTTTCCCCATTTATATTAACACAATTTTAGTTTCAGGAACTTCAATACATTTAACATTGCCTTACTCACTTATCTTGTTTTGAAATATTGGTGTCTTTTTTCATAATGACTTACATAAGTTTGCAATTTTCATTTATTGTCCGACACTTATGACTACATTCAAGATTTACGTGTATTTTGTAATATACCTGTTTGATGAAGTGCACTAATAAAGAGTCATGTCTGTTATCAATTGTTTAATAGCTAAAGCTTGTTCTCATTACATGTCCTTCTTTCTAAAACTGTTTCATAATATTATTTCTACTTTAGTCTGCAAGATAATCACTTCGAAAACATTTAACTCTAACTGCATTGAATGATTCATAAGTGGCTTGCGTTATCTAGTTAAGGAACAAATCTTCAGTCTTGAAAGTTAGTCTTAGTTGATTTGACTTTAACAATTCAATGATACTCAATGGTGTTTAAAAAAATAAAAGGCAATATTAATGGAAGGGAAATTTAAAAAAATATAACTAGTTAACGTTCCTATCAATAATGTTGTAGAACCCGTTTATATTTAAATGTACGTGTAGATATATTAATTTATTTTCCGTGTCACTTGACGCAAAATTATTTTGGTTTCTGAAGACAATTATAATACTCGTGTGATACTAAAACTTTCTTGCTATGCCGAAAATGAGCTATTTAAGAACTGAACATCTTTTATAAATATCAATAACAGTGACATCCAAGTTATTCTTTTCAGTATATAAACCATTTAAAATTGTTTTATAAACATATACATTTTTGTGAGACATCTTTCATTGTACATATACATGCTGTATACTTTTGTTTCGCAACCGTATTCATCAATTAAGTTATTTTTAAAACTTCAATAGTAAAATGTGAACTATAGACAATACGTGAAGTCAATCTGTCATTCAGTTATTTGTCAATATTATCTCCTTAATACACTAGATTGTTTTCACGAAAGCATCGCAGAAATATTCAATTGGGAACAATATATTTCTTTAAATTTATGTTGTAGAAATGACCCTCTACCAAATAATTCTACTTTATCCACTCCACGCCTCCAATAAAATTTAGCAAACAGACAACAAGAAGAAACAAGAAAATGTTGGCCCAAGAATGCTAATATTAGATTCATATAAGAGGTCTTAAATTTTTCACGAAGAAGTAAGTACATTTTGTAAATAAATCAAATTTGCGGTGTTTGTTTATCCCAAGATGAATGACAAATAAAATGTTTTCGGGACACACAAGGTAGTGCTACATGCCAGATATCTAAAACTCTGGGCATTGCATTTGTCAACACGATTTACATTTACTTTCTTTAACAAAACTATTTAATGTAAATGGCCCCTCCTAGGTCTGATAGAGGCGGCATTATTTTTATAATGTCTGTAGAGGACCAAATGGTGATGGAGAAGATCTTTAATAATTTTATAATTTTTTACTATACAAGTCTATGTTCACTAAGCGACCCCTTGGCAAAGCCATTTTGAACCCACGATAATCTTATGTATCTTCCTTTTGTAAATGTCCACACGCAAAATAATATAAACTCTAGTCTAGGTATTGCAGGATGTGGAACGTATAGCGGTGTAATACTCCTTTAAGCGAGGTGAAATCATGCGATACGGAATAATGGCGGATTAATTAGTGTAAACATACGTCAGAGTGAGTGTATTTTATTATCATTTATTTTATATCAATTGCATATTTTGTATTGAAGATGTGAGTGAAGATAGGACCGAAACACATGTCATCAAAATTACAGAGACTTAAATTCATAATTAAAAAAGTTATTGAAGGTAAACTGACGGCAACTGATTTTGTGTCGGTGAATAAAATCGCTTAAAGCAAGTTTTTATTGATAAAGTTTTTTTCTTTCTTCTTTATTCTATAAGGGTAATCATAATTGAGTTGCAAAGCAAATACCTTTGTGCTCCGATATACTAGTACATAGACGTTTACAGGTCAAAATATTTAAGTGTACGCTGGGTTTGGTGCGATAAAATAACTGTACGCTGTTAAAGGTTCGATATATTTTCATTATCACATCTGTTGTACATGTTTTCCTATGATTATACTAAGAGAGCTACCATATATATGTCCGTTTCCAGATTTCTGAAAACAAAGTTTTTATACCATCTTCTTTCCTTAAGGATTTACTTCAAATAAAAGTTTCGTATCACCATATATATAAGTGTTTCTATTTAAACTAACTTTTAATGATAAGATATCAACCTGTGATAATTAGGATTTTGAAAAAGTAACTTTTACTCTAAGATCTTAAATAACTATGTTTCATGTCATCACTCAATTTTTAACAACGTTCATATGTACTGTATCTTCATTCCAAAAAGTTGTCGCCCTTTTCAACAACAAGAGTCTTGTTTTTTTTGTACTGTATCTTGCTTTTGATTTATTTTCTTTTATTTTTTATTTTTCATATGAAATTTTAAATTCTTGAATAAAGGTATCTTAATCCTGGCACCCCTGCCAGATCTATTGATAGGTGCATAATTTCAACCTCGGTTTGCATATAGAATTTCTACAGCGCACGTCATTCACATAAGAGGCAACATACAAGTTCAAAATGTTTTTTAACTCCAACTTGCCACTTAGGCAAGAACATAATCAGTTCACACACATTTAGAAAGGCACAAGCTTGCATTAATGGTCACAGAAGCATGTCCATAGGAACCTTAACAACAATAAAACAGTATTTGCCACCTGTCCTTTTATCACGTAGTACATTTCATTCTGCAACTTTTGCATGTTGATATATACACTTTTTAGTTTCATTTTTTATTCAAAAAGTAGGAATAGTAGGAATATAAAAAACGTAGGAAAAAGTAGGAGTATGGCAAAAAAGTAGGAAAGTAGGCAAAAGTAGGACTTCTTCAAGCCCGTATAATAAAAGTGCCACAATGTCTTTAATCTTCGACCTAAAATGACATTATATAAATAGTGGTCATCCAATAGGGTTAAAAAAAACAAAAAACATCCAATCCATAAAGGAAATCAAACCATTATTTTTTGCCATAAAACTTTAAGTCCTGTTGCAAAAAAACAACAACAACAACACAGTTAATTACATGTACTTCTCAAGGTATTGAATGAACGTAAGAACGGATGGGAATCGTTTTTTTTCCGACCATGTAATACAATAGTAGATCCACTTGCTGTTTTCATTAAAGTTATTGTTTTCTGATAAAATAAAAATGTAATAAATAATAGAAAAACATAATTTTAAGTGATAAAACCTTTACTGAATGAAATGAATATTTAAATTTACTACATGTATATCGTAGTATAATACATTAATTGACACTGTTGTTTTTATTGACACTGTGGTCTACATATGATTAACATACAAACATACAAACACAAAACTTGATATTTCATCAATATTGAATTAGAATATCCTGTAATGAGGAAGTCCCCGTCGCTACAGAAAAAACACACCATAATTTGTGCGTACAGTTAGTTTATCTGACCAATTATTATGCGTACAGAAAGAAAACTGGAAATATTGTTTATATATTCAGATAGATATGGAAAACTACTCTTGTATATCGTTTTATAATCAAAAATAAACATTTTGGGACATACACTAATCGAATATATCGTTTTAAAGCTACTGATACTGTATGCATGTGCATATCAGGTTGACGGTTGAATTTGCAGCAACAAATACCTCATTATAACTTTGTCAATACTTTAAAATTTAGTATCTTATTTTGAGAGCATGCACAATTATAAGTTCTGATCAGCATGCACTATACTTTTCTTCAAGATATTACAATATACAACAAATATTTGAAAAAAATATTCTCATACCCACTTTCATTTTCGCTTTCTTCGGCCATTAGACCATATCGCGTGATTTCACCTCGCTTAGATAGACAGCTTGAACGGCAGACCCTTTACTGGAACCAACAGTCCTTTTAAGGGCTACCCTTTCATTATTGTCTCAGGTTACTGTACATTTAGGTTCCCATTGACCGCCGTACAGTGACCTACCTTTGGCTCAAAATTCTTTGGCTAATAATCCGTGGAAATTGCAGGAAGGAAAATCATCACCATTTTGTGCTCCAAAATTAACTCTTTAAGGGCATGACTGGTGACATGTTCGGGGTCCGTGCCCGACAGTGAAAGCTGCATATTGTGCCTTGCGGGCGGATGAACCCTCATTAAACATAGACTACACACACATTGTAAATGTAAACACGGCTTAAATGTGTTTTCCTACTAAACAAACGTATGTCAATATGGAGATGGTGCCATTTCTTATCAGAAGAGCATGATTTATATAACTTCTATAGAGGACCACATGGTGATACTACATGCTAAATACACATACTCTTGACATTGTAATTTGAGAGAAGACGATTTGTAAGATAATTTTAGCATTTAAGTAAATGTATATGATATATAGATAAATTGTCTATTATAATGACATGTGTTTTACATACAAAAAGAACATATTTGAGCATATTTTCAAACACCCGGCCCAGTGGCCTATGTTTAACCTTATATAATAGACTTATGCCCAGCCAAGGGTATATAGTGAGTGAACAAGTGAAGATCAAGATAAGTTTTCATTTTGCCATAATTCCTTTTAATTTTATAATTAAGTTCGCATCAACAATAAATAACGCACAGATCCAAACAAAATTTCTGTAAATATCCATTAGAACTTACCTTTAACGCTTAGTTTATAAAATGAGTGGGGCAGTCTTTTTAAATTTTAGGCAGATATATAATTTTATTCTAAGCATTTTCTAATATCAACTGTTGGTCAAACACCATTTTGACAGTCAATGTTTTGAAATATAAAGTCAATTCAGCTCAACTTGACTATAAAAATATGAGCATAATTTTACTTTAAGCACATGTGATCAAGTGTTACGGCATATAATGTCAGCTGAACACGTTAAGTTTATGATGATAATAAAATAATTCTATATGACATATACATGTATGTTAATAATAAAAAGAATTTATGAATATAACTGATTTTATCTGATCTGGAATGACTAAACAATAAATTTTGCCGTTTTACAAATATGGTATATGTATATTGAAATATGTTAACTAAGTGATTCCAGGTTGGGGCATTGTTTTATCAATGAGATTTATTTAACTTTTGTATTGTATCTCAAGGCAATGTTAGAGGGAGAGGATTGTAAAGACATGTTTGCAAACCAAATGACCTCAAGGACAGGTGAATTACTTATGTAACTTTTGTAAAGGTCTAATTACCAAATATTACTCACGTGTAGTGTCAAATAAGAAGAGTTACATGTATGTATTTTCCTAGAAAAAGTCTCAATAAACTAAGGGACACTGGAAATGCATCACTGGTGCATGATTTATATACTTTTTGTAGAAAAACTGTAGAGTACAAGACTAAGCTTTGGCCGTAACAGCTTTGAGGAATTTACTCTTTTACATCGGTATTTAAGCCTACTTACCGAAGATCATTTAACAGCAAAACTCTACGAACAATAAATGTAAGAATAAAATACTAGTATATTAATCTAAAACGATTTTCCACGCATTTTATAAGTTATAAAGGCAAAATGGCGGTAATTAACGTTTAATCCCACTCAATGGATCGCTTGTCTCAGTGTAATACAAAACGCTTGAACTTAATTCAGAATTTATTTTCTTAATTCGGTCAACATTTCATATGTAAATATGTAAAGCTTTTATTAATTATAAAATAGCAAAATTAACAATTTACATAAAAACACACATCGACATGTACGGGGAACGCTGTAACATTCGACATTTGAATGACTTTGTATAAAGGCTAATAAGAAAGACTTATAAAATATTCATATTCTAATTTGTTTCACAGAACTGAGTAATCTAAGAAACTGACATGCTAATTCTTTAAAAATGATATAACGGAGACAAATTCACGCTCAAAACTCATTTCCGTTCTACATTTACTTGCACTTACTAGTGAAACCGAAGTTAAACTCATGAAGCTTAGACTACTGCTTAAACAATTGATGTCGTACAAATAACACGAATGTTTGTTTTATTTTCTTTCTTTATTTCCTTTTCAATTTCAATATCTTGGTAAATTCGAGCATTTTATTTGAATTATATGCCGATATTCGTTCCTATTCTCCTTTTATTTTAATTTATCAATTTAATATCATTTCCCATTCTCTTTATTCGTGGATTTCTCGTTTATTGAAACTCGAGGTTTTTCTCCTTTTTAGTGATTACCTTTACATTGCGTTTATGAAATATGAATAAACTAGCTTAACAACCAGTGCACCTGTTTACTTAGATAACAAACCATTGTGAAGATTGACGTGGTTTAATTGACAGTTTGTTAACAAAAACGTTCAACAACCTATGTGAACCATTCACTTATATCTATCTTTCGACATTCCATTTCATTTCATGATGTATTTAATTACAATTATATCTCTTTTTATCTCAAGTTATTAAAATTCTTACAGGCAATACTCTAAAAAAATAATTTCCTTTGTTTGTTCTACGTTTCTATTATGCGTCTCTTTTCCTTCTAGCAAAGATTTATTCGAATCGCAAATTAATCAAAGTAATCTGGGCATATATACAAAATCAAAACTAATGCTACATAAATTGTTGATTATATTAGAGTATATTAACACAATACAACACAATAGCTATATGTCGTTTGTTGATGTAGAACAATGGATGTCATCAAAGACACCGAAGATAAAATAATAAGATAAAATAATACTAATAATACTAATAAAACTTATAATGATAATAATGATGATGATAATAATAATATAACCGAATTCGCAAACACGGCAAAAACGGAAACATTGAAAATGTTGCTGGCTCGGTTTAACTGAGCGTGTTCACGGATGGTAGTGATGCGTGCGAACTACTGGCCATGCCCCCTAGCACCGTCTTAGACAGTATTCAACATTTATATGTGACAATGATGACAATGGTGAAATAAACCATGTACATGTATAGTGCAGAAAAAAGGCCGTTGTACATGTATAATGTTCTGTTCTGTATAACATAATATGTAAAGTCAGTGACTCTAACAGCTCGATTCAGACAGAAATGACAATCTTTTAATACTTATTATTACGTACATTGTATATTGTAAATGTACGAAAATTAAGTTTATGTACATAATTATAATGAATATGAAAAATTTCGTTTTCGTCAGCCAATCAACCAAGATACATGAAATTTAATCATTTCCTTTTAGTTTAAACCAAAGATATCAACTAAAATAGATTATGGTAAAAAGAATAAATGCTGTATTTATATATTTCTCCTATAAATTTCTTCTATTGAATATTCAACTCTGACAAGCATCTGCACTAAATATAATAATAAATAAAATATTAAGAGAGAGATTTTGATAAAAACTGCATACATACACAATTTTAGTCGACAGACCGACAATGAAAGAAGATTTAATTACATTACGCAACCAGGAATTTGATCAATAGAAATGTTTTAAGGCTTACTTAATATACATCATGTTTTTTTGTGAAGAGAGGCTATTATCGGACAGATGTCAGTAATAGGGTGCCAGTGTACAATACGTACACGATTCTTGTGGGTAGTGTTGGTGTAATGCAATGTCAAATGACCCTGTCTTGTAAGTGCTTTTCATTTTTTGGTAAATCTACTTTGTC
>NW_026853924.1:0-10960 GCF_026571515.1 Ruditapes philippinarum
TTGTGTATGGTGTGGTACTAAATATAATGGTATGTCTCTATTGTATCTTTAAATATAGTTTACTAGACTAGTGTGATCAGTGGTTTGTGTTTATGAGCCAGGTGTAAGTTAAAAGGAGAAAAAAGCAACATTCATTAAACAATATTCTATTACCTCATAAAAACTTTTTATGATAAAGCCTTATGTGATGTCACATGGTGTTACTTCGCTATATTTATCATCCTGGAAATGAATATCACGCGGTTAAATATTTTTTGCAATATTCCCCATGATCAAGTAATCTAAAATAGACTTAATTAATTAAGAAAGTGTAATGTTCTAGTTCTTTCCCCTGATAAAAATCAATAATGAATGGCTCTCAGATTAATAATGCATAGCATTAAAAATTACATTAAAATGTTTGTTTGGTATATTTATATTATTAAATAGAGGATATTTGTTTAGTTCTGTGTAAGATCAGAATATATTTCACGGAGTGAGCACCTAAAGGTGTATTTCACGAGTGGCCCAGCCATGAGTGAAATATGAACTTTTGGTGTCCACAAGGTGAAATATATTTCGATCTTACACTAAAGTAAACAAATTTTCTTTTTATTTTATGCAATGAAACATATTAAATTCACATTTAACCTAATACTAAATGAAAAGCGCGCCAAATAATTATACAATGTGACATCATTTACGATGTCACATCATTAAGTTGTTTTTAAGTACTTTGCCCACTGGTATTTCACTGAAACAACAAAAGGGGCTTAAATTCAAAACAGTGAAATTATCAAATTGATAATTTCACTGTTTAAAACAGTGAAATTATCAGTTTTATATCACTGATATATTTCTATAAACCAACGAAAAGCATGTAATAAATAACTGTTTTTTACCCAGTGATGTAATACAATATTAGTTACAAAGACTTTTGACTTATAGTCGTTTTTGAACAGTTGTTCAAATATAACCCAAACTGCTTGACAACCATTTATATAAGGCCATATAAACTGTCACAAATCTTTATAACAAATTTATAATACAGCAAACTTCTTTTTTAGAGAACAATTTGATATTTCTTCATAAATTGATAGCAGCCATGCATATAAACTATATAAACATCATGATAATCCAGTGAAAAGCGACATTACCAATATACAGCATTATAATGAGCCCTGCCAGGTGATGCATCTATATTGTCACTCAGGCATTAAAGCAGAGTGAGCTATTTAACTTGAACATCATGAGTTGAAATTCAAAGTCTTTAAAAAGTGTTTAGAAACAAGTTATTTTATTTGTGCCCTTTTTGAAAGTTGGATGAATGTTTTACTATGATGATATAGAGACATTATATTTCATCTATATATAAATTAATGATTTACATTCCTTATATGGTTTGAGATATTGCTATTTTCTTGTATTTCAGATAAAGAAGATTTGATGAAACATTGTCCAGGAAATTCTGCAGACCTCCATGAGGATATGTGATGTAGTTTTGTTTAGTTAACTAATTTCTATAAATTCCTTTTTTATTTCCTAATTTTATTTGGGGAGATCCTAGTGAAACGCTGTGGATAAGTTGTTTACAAAGAATGTCCAGTTGTGGATAGGTCTTGTTTATCAGATGGAAACATAAATTGAATGTTAATTTGACAGCAACTAAATATATGTGTTTGCCAGTTGACTTATAAGTATTATTTTGAACTATGTTGAGTAGGTTTGTTATTCACCAATTGCTTATATCAAAATAACTAAAGTGAAAAATATCATCAAGTTATGTATATGTAGTATGTTATAGTTATTTTTTTTATTTCAAATTCTGTTTATATTATAATGTATTTAAAAACGTTTGACTTGATGAAAATATTTGGTAGTATGTGTTATAGTGGAACCCCATTGTATCGTGCTATTCATTGTATCGATCTATTTACAAATCTTCAGATTTTTTGCAAAATACGTCACCTACTGATTGTTAACATTTACAACAGTGTCACGAAAATCTTTCGTATTTATTTTTGTGCATTAAAATGATCAAAAACATGTTTCCAGTACCGTAAGACGTTGTAGATAATAAATAGACTTATAAATAATGTGTTCTTATTAAAAGTACATTTGCTGTCTGTTAAAAGTTCCTAAATTTATGCTGACATTTTAAAACAGACATCTTTGATTCTAATTGACTGAAATATCTAACATAAAGATGGTTAAGGCTTCCCAAACTTTGGCTAACTAATTGATTCTCACAATGCATCGATATAATGGCGTGACCTAATTAATCAACCAGTTTGACATGTCTGTAAATATTAGGGATGTCATCTGGAGCCGAAACGGCCATCCGGATATCCGAATCAAACATCCGGATGTTCGGATCGTTGTTATATTCTTAGATGTCTGATATGACGTAACCATTTTTTCGCGACCTTTTTCAAAGTGTAGTATTTCGTTTTTCTTCCTTTTTAATTGAATGATACATATCAAAAATCTTCCGTTATGGATTTTATTTCTTCTATATAAAATACGACTAGCTGTTATCAATAAATTTAGTGCGTTTTCAAATGAAATGAAAACGAAATTCGCCGCCGATTGTCTGAATTCCTCAATTAGCGCTATAATACGCAATAAAATTCGCTCACATTTGTGCGTAAAAATTAAACATAATTTTTCCATTGTTCAATAACACCCATACAATTTACACACGATGACCTTTGACACGCGTGTAGCCGGCTTTTCAAAAGAATCTGCCAATCTTTGATGTTAACCATCATGTAGCCCTGGCTGTTTGATTCGAATCATCAAAGAAAGTGCCGAAACTTACATGAATTACACACATTTTAAGTGTTCATAAGTGAAAAAAGAAATGTGAAAAAAATGGTTTTTATAAAAATGCACATGTTTGATTAATACTAAAGGAGAAAGTTATTTTGTCGGATAATTTTCGTATCAATTTCAATAAAGCTGTGATAATTAACATATTATTCGTAAGTGCATTTCTTTATTTGATTATTTTATTTCTGCAGATTTTTCATTGTCTCAAAATAAGGAGTCGACGGGTCGGTAAGCCGAAATATAAAATTATATAAAAATAATAACCTAATTAAATATTTAAATTTGGACATAAAAAAATGTAACATCGTTGCCGATGACAGTCGCACGGGACTTAGAATATCCATCTTGAATCTTACAAAACTTAAATTTGACTAACAACATGTGTCATAATTGACTCGTTATTATTATAGTAATTATTGATTTTTTGTGGTCTGCAGAGATTATGATGTGTATTGTCAAACTAAGGTACAATATACAATATGGTGTCAACACCATGTCTACGATTATCTCAACGCATGTATTTATCACATTTTCTCAATATTCTAAAATATTTTATACGAACATCCGGATCAGAAAATCGGCTCCGGACACCGAATCGTTATCCGAACGTTCGGATATCCGGACTCCGAATGACATCCCTAGTAAATATCCGTATATTCCAAAGCTAAAAACTATATATCAGTGATGTTTGCCATGTAAATATTATGGCAAAAGGATCAAAATAAATGATACAAAATAAATATTCAGGGACATTTGAATTTTTTAAATGCAGTTGTGATTTATGGGTTAATAGATCGATACAACGGGGTTCCAGGCTACATTTAAACATGCCTTATAGGCAGAGTTATAGAAATCTGATGCTAGACGTTGTCACCAGTCAAGTTAGGGCTGTCATTGAAAATCGCTATATTGATATATCATTGATACTCAACAATCAATTAATAATGTAGAATATCTATACAATTTTAAACTCTTGTCTTGTCAAAAAAGCACTTTATTTTGTGTAAAGGGAAAAAGTAACTTTTCTCTTTTTTTCTTGCCTACTTTGAACACAGGATTTAATTTTCAGAGGTCTGTAAGATATGATAACAAGGAAATATAGGTTCATATTCTTTTGTATTCTGAACATACTTGCATACACCCTGTTAACTTGACAACAGAGACACATGAATTTGTGAGCTAAAGATACTGTATTTCTGTACCTTGGCATTCAGGGACATTTAATCTCTAAAGATTTGTTATGAAATGTACACTTACCATGCATGAATAGTACATGTACTTTAAATACACTTCCTGTACCATTACACACATTAGTTGCATAAGTAATTACACTTGCATGTGATTAACATTACCACAAACACAGCATTCAATAAACACTTTACACACCTTTGATTTGTGATTATCAAATTCACAAAACTTGTAGCAAATATTGTTTTCTATGAGAAACTGCTTTCTTTCACTTAAACTTTTCATTCTAAAAGCTCTTCTTATGTTTAAACTATGGAACAACATATGAAACAGACAAAATCTTTGAGGTGATCCATGTTTCTTCTCTTAGTACCATGGGATTTGAAATATTGGTTTTCCTGTTGGTTATTACCTGTCTTGCTAGTGCAGCTGTTTGAGGTGTAGTATTCGATTTTGGTCGTTTGTTGATTGTTTTATTCATTGCACATGCAACAAGTTTAACAAAGTCAAACATGGAGGCCTGGTTGTTTTCATTTTGTTCGTAAAGGGAGTTAGATAAAGTCTTTTTATGCTGAACATGTACATCTTTCCACATAGTATCACACAGAATGACAGCAGAATCATTTTCTAGTACAGTAAGGTACTCTTTCAATTTGGACACTTCTTTGAAAAGTTCAAGATAATAAGGGCCCAATATGGACCTGTCAATCTCAAGTAGAAAAGGCCAAAGCATCAAATTGATGCAAAAATACGATCATCTTTCAGGTCGGCAATAACTGATTTTAGTTTCAAATTTGGGGACTTAACAGTTTCTAGGACATGACTATTGGCTCTGTGATGGAATGTTTCTGCAGCATTTTGGAATAAGGCATTAAATCTATTGTCTTTGTATTTGCCTATAATGGACTTTATACGATTAACAGCACAGTGTGCTTCCCACAAATCTCTAACACCATGATGGTCTATGAAAAACCAAGAAGCACATGGGCCATACAGTGAAAATGCAGCACTTCATCTTGTTGTCTGTCATTACAATTGCCTAAAATGGAGTCTCGCCATTTGTCCAGTAATCTGTCAGCCTTTTTTCTGTTGCTAGCTCTGTCACTCATTGTAAAAGCTAATTTACCCAGCGATTCTTTTACAAATTGATGTTCAGTTGTTTTTGAATTAAAATTTTGATTTAAGTTTGCAAGTTCAGTCACATGATTTTTTGTAACATTGTTTATTGTTTCAGCAGTTTCATGCTGAACTCTACAAAATCCCAGAAGAAAATGTGATAGATGTGTCGAGAGTTTTCTGCTTTTTACGTGTGGTGCTATCGTGATTTAATCCCCAGTTCTCTGCCTCAGACAGCTTTTCAGAAATGATAATGATAGCAGGGTTCCCACTATCATTTAGGAGTGAAATTCCAGGTTTTTTTCCAGGATTTTTTTTTTAAATTCCAGGTTTTTCAATTTGAGAATTCCAGGTTTTTTCCAGACTTCCCACCAGCCCGTAAAGGGTGAAAACATAATATGTCCCGTTTTTCAAACAGACATATAAAAATATTGTTCATTTTACTTGCACGAATGACAAATCTTAATTGGCCTGTAAGAGTTTTGTCATTTTAATGAAAACAGTATATATTTACAATATTGGCATAAAACTATTAAACATGGGTCAGTCATAACAAAACTTTAATTGTAAATGAGAAACAAGGCTTTTATATAAAATTTTCAGCAAAGTAATTACATATGTTTTAGCAACAACACAAGAAAACCAATAAAGTTCTTGTGGGACTAGCATGGATCCAGACAAGCCTGGCTATCCATTCAGTCTCATCAGGATCCATGAAGTTTGCTTTCAGATATTAAAAATGTTACACAGGCTTTAGGCAGACAGTATGGATCCTTATGAGACTGTGCAGATGTGAAGGACTCATCGGGATCCATGCTTGTCACAAACACACTTTGCTGGTTTTCTCATGGGGTGGCTCATTTATATGACAAAAGATGTCATTTTTTTCACAATTCTCCAATTTTATTCAAGTCTCATCTGGAGTCTACAAAATTTTAACTTGTGAGATTCTCAGAGAATGATTATTTTACTCTCTGCATTTTCTGATCAAGATCATGTTTTATGCAGTTAAGTTCGCGTTGTTTGTCACGTGCTGATTTTCTCATAGCATTTACTTTAGCTAACAATGTCAGATTTTGTTCTTTTTCTGCTTTTTTGCATTGCTTGTCAGCATCTGAACCAGGATATTTATGTCCTTTTCTAATTCTTTCTGTTTCATATACAATGATTCAACTTCACTCTTGAGTTCATCTTCTTGAAATTTCCTTTTAATAGCTTCATTTTCCATTTTTTGACTGTCAAGGTACAACATGTACTGGCTTGTTGGAGTTTGCGCTTTTTGTCGTAATTCTTTTGTAATGTGAACGTTTTGAGAACCTCCGATTTTGAGAGATGATCTTTTACAACCCAACAAGCAACCAAATTGGTGCTTTTAATATTGGTGTCACTTACATCTTTGTTGATAGAGAAACCTCTTTCTACAGATGCTTGTCCATGGGACAGTAATAGCAGTTTTTTCAAAACGACCATAATTTCCTGTAGTCTATTTTATCACTCATTATGGAGTAATATAAACAGTCTATACTATTCGTTGTTTTGTCAAACCTTTGAAATTCAGGATTCAACTTTGCTTCATTGACAAATTTTTCATACTGTTCCAAAATATCAGCACAATCCCTAATATCTAATTGTCCGATAGATTGCAGTTTTGATACAATCCTCTTGAATCTAACTTTGCAGTCATCACTATTTGTCACAATTGCTTTTGGTGATAGACAAATCATGTTCCTAAGAAAGGCATATTGTAAGGGAGATGGCTCGTACAATTGCTTATGATTTTTTTTCATGCTCAAACATTCTGCTCTTAATTCAAACGCTGTTCTTTCATTAATTTTTTTTGTCCTTTACCTGCTTGTAAAGCTCGGTTTCAGCAGAATACCCAATGTTTATGTTCTTATTGCGTTTCAAATTTTGTTGATCACTTACATCAATTTTTGTGAGTTTGGATAAAGTGTGTGCTTCTTCAATAACTGAATTCTTCACAATCTTTTTCATAAAACACTTTAAAATGTCACCAAAGTCCTCAGCTAAGAAAGGTGCAATTAGCTTGACTGAATAGCCCTTTCACAAACTTTAATGTTCTCCACCCATCGATGGCTACAAACCTTAAGAGGATTCAAATTTGTTTCCGAGGCCAATTCAAAATCCTCTCGTCGGACAGGAACATCCTTCAAAGGAGTGTGTATAGCTGAAAGACTTTAAGTGATATCCCAACCTTTTTAAGTGATTCCAGCTCTAAAAGCATTATGCAATTGATGTAGAAAAAGAAGAAAATTTCTATAGAATTAAAGAATTAAAAAAGTTTGCTTAGTCTTATCTGGAAAATAGCACAGAATCCACCAAAAGCTCACCGTGACCGTGGGTAAAAGCTCACTGGGACTGTCTGTCAGGTGAGTTAATAATGGGCTCCAACACCTTACAGATACAGAGTCTAACATAATTTAAAAAAATTTTTTTTACTGTCGTTAAAAATTTTAATCATCAAAGTAGAGGTCCAGTCAGATTCAGATGCTGAATCACTCAAAGCCCACTCTGGTGCAGAGCACGACATGTCAAGAAATCTCTGTGAAACAAATCCATATTTAACTCTTGGGTACAAGTCTAATAATTCTTCACCCCATTCTTCTCTAGCATTTTCATAAACATCAGTCCATTCAGGGAAATTCCTTCTCCAAGCAGGAGAAAAGTAGAAGGTTTTCAAGAAAGGACAAGAAGATATCACATACAGAACTTTTGATGGCTTTAAGTATGCTGTCTAGCAACTGGAGCAGACGACATATTTGCTGAATCAACTGGACGACTGTGCAGTAAATTCAAGCACTCCGGAAACACAGATGTGTTTATTATTTATTCGTTTGTTTTCATTGTTAATTTCTAGCGAGGTTTCAAGCCATTTGCCGTATAAAAAGCTGATTTTGATTTGTAAAATGTTCAAAATACATTTTGAAGAGTTGAAGAAACTCTGATGGATATTTAGTGGTGTAAACAGCCATGAACTGCAAGAATGCTGTTGTCCATGACTCCACATTTGTTATCTTCTTTGAGTGGGAGGTCTGGTTTATAGTGAGATTGGAATGCTGGTCAACTTGTAATGAAAATGTTGGCATTTTATGAAAATGTGACGATGGTAAACGAACTTGATGTACCATATAGCTATACAAACAGATTCTTTACTTGTCTAATATTGGATGTACCAATTGGCTTGGCGAACTTAACCCCATTTCCTGCTGGTAAGTCCTGGCTATGGTGTGTAGTGACATGCATGTTGGCATGAATGTAATATCAGATTCTGATTCAGATGATGAGTCCATCTCTAATGAAATTCCTGGCAAAGCATCCTTAGCCTTACTTAAACATGGCTTTGTTGATTCTGAGTCTCTTCATTTATCAGACTCTGTTCTTGTGGTGGCATAATTTCAACTTGCTCAGCACCTAAGTGTCGTATTTTACTGTTTACACATCATATTAATATAAATGTCAAGTCAACATGTATATACATATATTAAGGTTTTTATTTCATAATGTGAACTGTGGAACATGACATTGATTTATATATATCATAGTACATGATACATACAGACTGGGCTTAATAGTAATAGTATGTCAAAATGATAGATAACTTATTTGGGAGTCGGCTAGATTTCATAACATTTTATGTGAAAGCTGTCACTATATATATTGGGCTAGATGTTCAGTCTAGCAGTTCGAATTTGGTTCTTGAGTTGTATACTTGTGTGTTTGTATTTGTATATTAAAAGTATGTAACATCCGTGAGTTCTTTCTCCGTTATGCAACATAAGCTTCCATTTGTTACTTCAATTGGGATATTATTTTCCCTGCTGGACCGTTTTTGTTTCTTTTGTGGACCTTTCTTGTTGGACACTGTTGCCTTCCTTTACATGATAATATTATGTTAATATAACATATATAAAAGATGTTTATAAGTATTTGAACATGTCAATATTACAAAATAAATATAGTAAATTATTGCAATTTTTATCATTTATGTAAATAAAAGTCATCTTCACTTTTTTTACAATTGTCCTTGTAAATGATTATTTTACATATAATCCTGCCAAGACGATGACGTCACATTACTCCCATCCCCCCCCCCCCCCAACCCCACCCCCTCCTTCAAAAAAATCAGTTTGTCCAGAACTGGTACATTATTATAACATTGTCTTTATTTTATTATTATTCTTCTTTTTTTTTTAAACATACACAAGTTTACTAAAAAAAGAAAAAAGAGCTTAAATAAAATCAAACATTTGAAATTATTAGTGTTGTAATGTGTCGTAAAAAAAAATTGACACACAAAACTATTTAATTTAATCCAGAAAATTTTCTGATTATTTTATCCATAAAATTGTAAGTAACTTCATCAATACAAAAATTTATTACCTCTATTACACTGAAATATCTACATTTTAATTATAAATTACGCAACTTACTATTATCTTTGAAATAGAATTTGTAATCAATAATTTTAACAACCACATTCATAAAGTAATAATAATATAATAATAAATACCACATTTATATAGCGCCCTTTTCATTAAAATGTTCAAAGGCGCTTTACATCAATCATATATGTCTAAAACAATATAAATGAACAGGATTCAGAGCAACAGATAAGGTGCGTATTTGCGTATTTACGCAATTAATTTTATAAAATACGCAATTGATTTTTTAAGAATGCGTATCAAAACCCATTGAAAAAAATAAAATACGCAATTGTCTTAAAAACCCGTGCGTATTGTCATTTTCACCACCGCAAAATTAATCTGTCGTTCGCTCGTAGTTTTGGACAAATTATATCGATATGCATGCTATCCGAATATTTCGGAATCAATGCTAACTAATCAACGGTCTCCGGTCTTCGACGGTCCCGGTCTCCAAAGACCGTAAGCCATATCAATTAAGCTAAGACCGTCAATTTGTCTACTCAGGTCGACGGTCTTAACAGACCGGCAGAGACCGTTGATTTTGCGGAGACCGTCATTAAGTAGGTCCCAGCTGTATCAATAGACGCTTTGAAGGCAATATGGCGTCGTACAAAAGGGAAAATGATTTGAAACAAAACAGTCGTAAATAACCAAAAATCAGTCAGAAAACGAACATGTTAAAAATATTATGAAATATAACATGAGCATTTATATAAAAAAAATAAAACAATTGTGAAAAGTTCTAGTAAATTGTTCTATTCTATTTTCTTTATAAACCATAAAATTCATATCTTCATAATTGAATACCCAATTGATCTTGAAATCATAGGGTATCGAGTTTTGGAATACCCAATTAAATGGAGCCAATACCCAATTCCAAAGGAAATGATGGAGTAATACCCAATTCACTTTTAAAGCTTATCTGTTGCTCTGAGGATTATGAACATTAAAAATATTTTGCATTAACTAATTAAAAGTATAAATTATGGAATTATTTTTTACATATTAATACAATAAAACTTAAAGATCCTTAAAACTCACTTTACAATATTATTGTCATACATTAAAATTGTCTTCAATATATAAATGTGTAAGAAATAATGTGCCTTTTAACATAAACTCATAAATAAATTTTCATTGTAATGGATTTATAATAATAGATAAGATCTTGCTAAATCATCGTTATAAAACAATAGAAATACTAAATTGATTTAAAAATTGTTTGTTTTAAAAAAAAAAAAAAAACAAACTTTTTAATAAAACTAATATTCAAAATAACAGATACCCTTCGTAATTCACTGTTTATAAAATTTCATTCATAACAGTCACTGATTATTTTCCATAAGCTAAATTGAAGTAGGTGTTTTAAGATGTTTTTTTGAAACTTTCTACTGTGTTAG